>NW_020956205.1:241883-285975 GCF_003031625.1 Empidonax traillii
GAATAAATACCTTTGATCATGGGAACTTTATCCACCCCTGCGAGAAGCCAACGAAGACAGGAGCCCCCCCTTTACAGGTAAAAGCTTACCTTTAGCGCGCCTGGGGTGGGGTCCTGACCTTCGATGGATTTCACAGCCGAGGGATAGAAGTCCCATCTGGGTCGCCAAATTGATGCCCAAAAAAAGCAGCTGTTTAGACAGAGTTTTATGCCTAAGCAGCAGGTATTTATTGATTAACGGCCGGGCAGCCTGCCAGCTAGTGCTGGGAAAACAGGCTCCGAGTTGGTTAGGTTAGAATGAGTATTTTATACAGGTTTGGCAATGATTACAACATAATCGCATACATATTAATATTATTGCATCATTAGATTACAATATTCATAACAGGTGGAGTTAGGGGCGGAGATTGAGGCGTGGTTTCTATTTTGAGGAATATTATGGTGGGAGATCCTGTTTGCCTTCATCCAGGGGGCTGTTTTTAATCCTCATCCTCGCTTCACCTCGGTGACCTTTCGTTCTTTCTATTGTTTTTATGTTCTGATCACTCAACCTTAGAGAAGCTCCTGGCTTTGATCCTACATTACCTATTGAGATGTCACCTTGGCTCCTGTGGATGAGATTTATGGGCGCTGGGCCCCTTGCCCAGCGTTTATTGTGGTTCCTTCAAGGTCCGATGCCCTCAGCACAGGACAGAATCTTCTTGTGCGAAATACAGTTTACAAAATATGGTTTAAGGCAGATTAAAAGTGTACAGGGGGGTGTACAGGGGGGTAGGGGCCCTCATGGGCCCACAGTAAAAGTGTCCCAATTAACCCTTCCTGCTTCATATGAATGTATGTGAGCCAAAATGCACCTTATGCCATATGCCTAGAATAAGCACACTCACACAACAAATACTACCTCTGCCACATCACCCTAATAGGGGACAGCTGAGAACAAGACATCCTCCCCTAACCCTTTTTTCTTGAAGTAAAAGTAAGTTTTCCCCAGTTATATATAGGCCCTCAGAGAATAAAGTTTTTGTTCTACCCAGTTGCATGAAACCCTTAGGTAAATAAGGTTTAAGTAAATACTTACTGCAATTTGGAAGTCCATAAAGGTAATACAAGTAATAAGGTCACTATGTAAAATGAAAAATGTTCTGTTAAAAGGTAGTTAACTAAAGGATTTCAAAATTGCGCTGTTCTGTATCTTGTTGTAATAAAGTCAGGGGAGATATGGTGTTTCAGGTTACAGGAAGGTGCCAAAAAGGCATTCTGGGAGTTGTAGTCCATAAAGTACTCTATTACACATGTGCAGTGGAGTGCTTGATTAGGATTGGTCAAGAAGTTCCCATGTTATGATGTGTTACAATTTGAAACCACTATTTAGGCTTTTGGCTCTCTCAATAAAGGACCTTTTGCTACACACCACATTGGTGTCTCTCCGGTCCACTGGACCCTTTATTGTTGGGGTAGGCGACGATATAGAAGGGTATAGAGATGGAGGATATAGACTTAGATGCTTTAAAGCCATTTCCCTGAAGAAATCACAAGAGCAGTTAGAAAGTTTGAGAAGGTGCCGAAACTGACTAATGGGAGGAGAGGGTAAATAAGGCATGAATGTCCAATTGTGTGTAAGGTTTATGCTGGGCTAATAGACCATAGATAGAGGGCTATTAATAGAAGGGTATATAAAGTTCTACTAGCAGAAGGTGTATAAATAGGGCTGAACTGAGCAATAAAGTCAGACTCTCTGATCATCATACTGTGCCTGGCATTTATCTTTTGGTCGTCCTAACACTTTATTTATTATATTATTAATATTGCAACAGGGTGGTCTATAACAGACTCCCACCAGAATGTCTGCCTTGTTATCCTTCCCCCTGATTCTTACCCATAGGCACTCAACCTTATCATCATTATCCTTGAGCTCTGCAGTCAAAACACTCCATAATGTACAGAGCCACCCCACCACCTCTCCTCCCTTGCTTGTCCCTTCAGAAGAGCTTGTATCCATCCATTGCAGCACTCCAGTCATGCAAGTCATCCCACCACATTTCCGTGATAGTGACTAAATTATAGCTTTCCTGCTGCATGATGGCCTCCAGCTCCTCCTGTTTGTTACCCATACTGTGTGCATTGGTGTAGATGGACTTCAGCTGGGCTATCGATTTCACTCCAACACTGACATGCTGCGCTCAGGCTCATCTCTACTGAGCCTGGTCTCATCCCCTCCTCCCTTTAAACCTGGTTTAAAGCTCTCTCAATCAGCCCTGACAACTCATGGGCTAGAATCCTTTTCCCCATTTTACCCAGGTGAACCCCAGCAGGCCTTGTGCCATATAAACTGCCCCACAATCAAACAAGCCAAAATTCCACCGATGGCACCACTCTTTAAGCCACGTGTGGATCAGGTGGGTTCTCCTGTTCTTTTCAACGTTCTTCCCTGCTACAAAAGGAATTGAAGAAAACACTACCTGTGCTCCTGTCCCTTCAACCAGTCATCCCAGCACCCTGAAGTCCTTTTTGATTGCCCTAGGGCTTCTTTCCAGAACCTGACCTGGACAACTAGCAGTGGGTAATGATGAGAGGGCCCAATCAGTCCAGGGTGTCTCCTAGTAATGTCTCTTACCTGGGCCTCAGGGAAGCAGCAGACTTCCCTGTGGGATGGGTCCAGTCAGCATACAGGGCCCTCCGTTCCCCTCAGAAGACAGTCACCCACACCAATTACTCTTCTTTCTTTCTTAGCAACCATAGTTGTGATGCGTCTGGTTGACTGGCTTGCTCTGGGCAAGCCCCTGGATAGACCTTCACCTTCACCATCATTTTCCTGACCCTCAAGTTCCAGAGCCTCATACCTATTCTATAAGGACAGGGAGGCTGGAATGGGGCTCTCCTACCACCCCAAACAGGGACCTGTTTCCCTTCTCCCTGGTCATTTAGGTTCCCTCCTTCTGCTTGATTGCAAGAGGGTCAGGGCTCCTATGACTCTTGCCAAGCTTCCATTTGCTGCATTTCTGGCAGGGATGGAAGGGGTTCTCATGGATGAAAAGCTGGACATGAACCAACAGTGTGTGCTTGCAGCCCAGATGGCCAACTGCATCCTGGGCTGCGTTAAAAGACATGTGGCCATAAGGTCAAGGGAGGTGATTTTCCCCCTCTACTCTGCCCTCATGAGACCCCACCTGGAGGACTGCATCCAGGTCTGGGGTCTTCATCACAAGACATATACCTGCTAGACCAGGTCCAGAGGAGGGCCACAAAGAAGGATGGAGGACCTCTTCTACAAAGACAGGCTGAGAGAGCTGGGGTTGTTTAGTGTGGAGAATCATAGAATGGTTTGGGTTGGAATGGACCTTAAAAATCATGTAGTTCTAACCACCCTGCCACGGACAGGGACACCTTTCACTGGAAGAGAAAGGAGATACTGACAGGACAAGGGGCAATGGTTTTAAACTGAGAGAGGTCAGGTTTAGATTAGATGTTAGGAAGAAATTCTTTACTGTGAGGGTGGTGAGGCACTGGAACAGGTTGCTCAGAGAAGTTGTGGATGCCCCATCCCTGGAAGTGTTCAAAGTCAGGTTGGATGGGGCCATGAGACACCTGAATCTAGTGAGTTGCATCCCTGCCCATGGCAGGTGGGTTGGAACTACATGATCTTTAAGGTCCCTTCAAATGAATCCATTCTATGACTCCATTATATTGAGAGTCAGGGCTCCTCTGACTCTTTCCAAGCTTCTATCCACTGCATTTGTCTCAGGGATGGAAGAGTGTGACTACAACAGTCTATTTCTCTCTCACATTTCCTGATACTCCACAGCCTCTCCACTTCCTCTTTAAGCTCTTCCACCAGTCAGAGCAGATCATCCACCTGGTCACACCACATGGAAGCATCATCTCTGCTGCCCTTCAGTGCTAATGTCAGGCTCAAACACTCCTTGCAGCCAGAGACCTGGACAGCTGCATGCTCCCAAGGGAGCTCTGTCTGGGTCACCATACTCCTTCTAGTGACACCTTTTGACCATGTGGAAACCATCACTGGGGCTGTTCTCATTGGGCAGGCAAAAACCACCAGGTGAGCTCGCTTCAGGAGCCAGGAGCTCCCTAGAGCAGTTTAAATCTCCTGTGGTTGTTCTGGCAATGCCTTCTCCACATAAGCCTCTCTCACAAGAGCTGCTGGGTCCTGCCTGGTCTCTCCATTCTTTTTTTGTTTTCCCTGATTCTGGGAACCCCCTGCTGCCAAGCTCCTTTGGGTGTTTTGCCCCAGAACTTACTGTAGTAGACACTGCTGTCACTGCTGTCACTGCTTACCTTGCCAATAATGAGAAGATAGGACAGACTGCAGTGATCAGGTGCAGGACTGGGTCAGATAAGCAGACCTTTTGTACACAGCTGGCCCCTTTTATACCTGTATTGGTTTAAAAAGACAAATGTGTGCTAAGGAAGGTGAGAACCTTCCTGGAATAGAAAGAAGACCCCTCCCTTCAAATTATTATAACTTCAAAGTTAAGAGGCTTTCAGGTAAAAATGTAGAAAAACGGATAATAGTTCTTTACTAAAAATAAGTAGAACAAAACAGAACAAACAACAACACAATAACAGGAACTTTCAACCAGATAAGTACTACTTTTCTCTTTTGGTGCAGTTATAACCACAGCCAGCAGGGGGTGCTGGCACACTTTGGAAGTCAAAGGCTTCAGTGACTACTTGTGGCCAGCAGGGGACGTCCGCATGCTTTGGGAGGCAAAGGGGCAGCCGAGGGTATGGTGCCGAGTTCCAGGGCCCACGTGACCATGATGGTGGTTGCAATGGTGACAGAGATCTCAACTGTAATCGAAAACATTCAAGATCAGGCTTCAGATGCAATTTCAACTCTACAAGAGGAGGTCCATAGTCTGTCTCGTGTAGTTCTACAAAACAGACTGGCTCTTAACATCTTGCTAGCCTCTCAGGGAGGCGTGTGTAAAGTTATCAACACCAGTTGCTGTTCTTACATAGACCAAAGTGGAAGAATTAATAACGATTTTGGCTGCAATTCAGAACCAAACCAAAATTTTACATCGGGTATCTCTGGACAATGTCTCACTGGGTTTGGGAGACACTCTCCACAAACTTACTTCATGGTTACCGAACTGGACCTGGATTAAACAACTGTTTCTATTGGTAGTGTACATAGTTAGTGTTTGTGTAATAGCTTATTGCATGAACCAATGTTGTAGATGTTGGTCATCTTTTTGGAAAATGATTAGAAGTAAGTGGTAGAGATTGGACAAAATTTTTGAGTTTTGTCCAGTCTCTAGAGGGGGGACTGATACCTTGGAGTTTTGATGTTTTGATTTTTTTTAATTTTTGCAGGTCTTAGAAGTAGTTATGTAGATTTTAGAGTAGCAGCAATATTATCCCTTTACCCTTAACACACCAGCTCAAACCCCTGTTACCCATTCCCATATCAATTCCCTAAATTCCTTAGCCTGTTTAGTCTCTTTTTCAAGGCAGAACATCCTAACCCTACAGAACAAGATATAGCTGTAGACCCAACAACCTTCAGGCCTAGAATTCTGGAAGGTCTCCAAGGACATTCCGTGCTCTGAGGAAGATGAAGATGAAGAAGAGGGGGTCCCAAAACGCCCCCAGACCCAATTTCCAAGAGGCGTGGCGGGGGCAGAACCTGGGTGGTGGCAGGACGGGGATTGGGCAAAAATCATTATAAAACTGTGAACATCTCAATTTTGGGAGCGCGTGCTGGGAGTATTCCAGAAAGCCTGGGGGCTCATTAAAACCTTTGTATCCTTATCTTATCTCCTACCTAATTTGGCTTGGAGTCTTTTTTCCCCACAGCCATTCAGGCAACAGTAGCATAAGGACCTTCTCACCATTTCACAGGGGAAGGGGGGAGGTTAGAAGCTCCCTACCATGGATGACACCAGTCCCAGATGAGTTTGGCAAGAGCTCCAGTGGTGATGGCAGTCCGCAGAGAAGACAGCACAGGATGTGTGGGGTCAGGGGTGAGCCAGGACCCTCCTGGAGCTGCTGCAAGCCTCAATAAGGCAGCAGCTAACCACCTAAGCCGATGGGACTGGAGGCATGTGCAACCAGCAAAGACGAATGTGGAGAACCTCTCCACATGGCTCTCCAAGCCAGAGAAGTGAGCAAATACAGCCCAAGTCAAAAATTCACCACACACGTTCCCCCCACCCTCTCCAGGCTGGTCCCTCGGCCATGGTGAATTTGGGAATCCGGTTTCCACTCAAGCAACTCAGTTGGCATGTGAGGGCTATTAGCTACTCTTTTGTGCAGCTTAATTACTTTTGCATAGTTCCACCCTCCAACCCCTTCCCCTATGCCTGGCAATATCCTGGACCCTCAGGTTTGCGTCAGTTGCAAAGTCCCCATTTCCCTGCAGTTTCTTGATAGCACCTCAATTGGTGTGACTTCTGGTCATTGTCTCTGGTACTGTTTGTTTGTTTTCCCATTGCCACCATGCGAGGGAGCTCACCAGACACGAAAAGGCACAAAGTGTCGTCCAGCAGATACATACCTCCCCCTTCCCAGGAGGGGAAGCAAAGGGAAAGGGGGATATTGCGTGAAGTAGAGTGAGAGTTTAGGGGGTATAAGAACCACTGGCATCATGTGAACTCCCTCTTAGTTCCCTACTTGGCTCCCGACAAGGAGCTGCTACCTCCCTGTTCCTTACAACCACAGCCTCCCCCCCCCCCCCCCAAGAGGTTCCACCCTCCAAGAGGTGGGGATTGTTATAAATTTGTACAAGAATTTAGACAACTCAATTCCAATTAAACATTGATATATTTATTAAGCAAGCGATAATAGAGCAAAACAGTGCTGGGTGGTCTGGGGAGTCAGTGCTCCGCCCGAGACACACACCAAAATGCAGCAAATGTCTCTTTTTTATACATTTTCAAGTCCCGGGTTTCGAATGTAAGTCTGTGTTGTGTTTGCAAGTGCATGGCTTGTTGCTAGGTGGTTGTTATCTGCCTCCTGGAATTCGTCAGGGATGAAAGCCTTAGTTCTTATCAGTTGTGAATTCCACCGATACTGACACTTGTTTGCTTAGCAAGATGTCTGCAATTACTTCTACTGACACTTGCTTGATTAACAGGATGTCTGTGAAACTTGTCTAGCTTAATTACAAGAAAAGTCTCTTACTCCCCCATACACATAAGATTTTATGAACAAAGTTAACCCTTCTATTACAGGGATCATTGCTGGGGCAGCCACGCTGAGTCGCCAGTGTCTGCAGGGGAGTCCCCCACCTGCGCCTGCTGCCACCAACTGAGGCTGCGGCCGCCATTTTGTCACCACTAACGCGTGGTGGCTGCCATTACCACCTCTGCCACCAGAGTTTCTACCATTGTAAGAAAGTCTGCCAGCGCCACCTTCTGGCCGTGGCTGTAGCTGCACCAAAGTAAACCACAGTTACCGGTTCAACAACACAGCAGTGGAGAAAGAGACTTTTCTGGTTAATATTCTCTCTCTCTGTTATTGTGTGTTTGTAGTTTATTTTTGGTTTTGCCTTTTGGTTTTAAGTAAACATTGTTACTTTGTTTCTACTTCATTCCTTGTATCAATTTTTTTAAAAAGAATTTACAGTAAGTCCAGGAAAAGAGGAGTCTCTATTACATCTAAGGTCTCGTTTCCCTGGCAACATTGTCTTAAAACCAAGACAATCCTCTTTTGCATTATAAATATCCTTGACCAGATACCCTTAAGGGAGCTATAGTGGATTGACCTTGTCTGAACATGAGGTGCCCACCAAGCCACTCTCCCACTCCCCTTCCTCAAATGGACAGGGGCAGAAAAAAGTATGACAAAAGGCTCGTGGGTCGAGATAAGGACAGGAAGATCAGTCAGCAATTACCATAAGAGGCAAAACAGACTCAACCTGGGGAAAATAATTTAAATTTATTACCAAAGGTCAGAGTAGGGTAATAAGAAATAAAAAATAATCTTTAAACACCTTCCTCTCACCCCTCTTTTCTTCCTGAGCTCAATTTAATTTCCAAATTCTCTACCTCCTCCCCCTGAGCAGTACAGCAGGACAGGGAATGAGGGAGCCTGGAGCACCTCCTCCCCCTCTTTCTTCACTGACCATGGTGTCTGCATAGTTGTTTCTCTCACATATTCTTTTTCCTCTCTTCTGGCTGATGTTACACAGAAACTTTTTCCCCTTCTTAAATATGTTACCATGGTGGTGCTACCACTGGCGCTGATTGGCTCAGCTTTGGCCAGTGGCAAATCTGTCTTGAAACTGGCTGCAACTGACTCTGTCCAACATGGGGGAAGCTTCTGACATCTTACAGGAGCCCCCCCACTACCAAAACCTTGTCACAAAAACCCAATACATGAGCAAATACCCTCCTCTTCTACATACCCTTACAGATACTACTCCCAGCTCAACAGCAACACAACACATTCACCAGAGCATGTTTTGATTTTTTTCTTCAGAGAAAAACTGCTGTTTTGATAGGTTACTGTGAAACACTGAATATGTTTGGTGTGCAAAAGATAAGCAAAGGGACTCTAGCTGTCTGCTGGTTTTCCAAGCTGCTCACCACATGGATTTTACTTTAGGTACTGCATCCCAGTACATCCTAGGCACTTGGATGACTAGTGCCAGAGCCTGGTCCCTATTACCTGGGACTAGAAATCTGCAGCAAAAGATTGGAAGAGGCCATGCTGAACAGGTTTCTATTGGATACAGAATATCAGCAAACTTTGTTACTTATCAGCAAAATTTGTTACTTCTGATTTTTGGTTCAGTTTGCTGCAGTCTAATGTCAGAGGAAGTGCCTGAGGAAAACACCTAAGTGACCTGGTTAACTCTCCAGGGCTAAGAAAGTCTGAGGGTTTTGGATGACACGGTAAAGAAGTTTGTCTGCAAACCAGTCCTGGTCAGAGAAGAGACATCTCCCATACAGAGACACCAATGGGTTACAGATGACAGACCAACTGGCAGACTTTAGAGTCTGAAGCCATCTGCAGTTGCCTGTTCTAGTTAACTTTTGAACACGATGTTGAATGCTGAAAAAGTAATGACTACTTTGCAGCACCTGCCCTTCAGACTGAGAGATTTTTTCTGTCTGGACAAGCACTCAAGAGAAGTGCTTCTGTGAATAAAGCGCAGGTGCTCAGAAGTCTGCATAAATATGGCCATAAGTGCACATACAAGCTAGAATTATGTATTTGTGCTTTTTTCATTATTCAAGTAATACTTTCCTTATCATCAGCCAAGAAAGAGAAGTTCAAAGCCAAGGTACCTTTGAACTTTTTGGAGTTTTAGCTTTTTGTAGATTTTAGAAGTAGCTGTACTTAGCTCATACTTTAGCACAGTAGTTTACACATACCCAAACCCTTTTCCCTATTTCATATTGAACCTTCTAAATTCCTTCAATTTGTTTAGACTTCCCTCAAGGTAGGTCTTCATTCAGTTTAAGAACATTTGCACCCTGGCCTGAGCAACAAGATACACCAACAGACAAAGTAACTTTCAAAAGACAGAACTTTGGAGGAACTCCAAGGACTGGACGTGCTGTGACCATGAGGAATATGAGGAAGATGGGGTCTTAGAGACCCCTGACTCAATTTCCAGAGGTGTGTGCCAGGGGCAGAACTGGGGAGTGGATAGATCTGGGATTGGATGGGTAATACCTAAATTGTGGAATCCCCTGGTCATGGCACACGCATATCTGTACCCCGTGGTGGTTGAAGGCTTTCTATTAAAGCTACTCTCTTACCTTGTCTCTACTAATGATTACCTACTGAGGAATTTTTTGTCTCCTGATCTAAGGCAACACTACAAATTGGTTGTCCTACTCTAAGACCCTAGGCTCACCCTATGAGTTCATTGAAGGGGTTTTATATTAAAAATATACAAGACTCCAAAAATCTGCCCTCCAGATGTATTAAAAGGGCCTTCAGTTCTTTTATACCTTGAGAGAGGGCATGGGAGAAGCTGCACACATTTCTCAGGAGGTCAAATAACACACTTTTTTGGCAAACTTTAGAAAATAAGGAAACTTGGTAAAAGTTTAAAGGGCAACATTCAACCAAAATGAGGCATTCCACAAAGCATTGACTTAGCACATGCTAACCCATGCAATTTAGCAAATCCAAATCATACGATTTTAAGTTATCCAAAATATTAAGAAAGGAGATTAGGAGAAGAAGAAGGAGAGAGAAAGAGAGAGAGAGAAAAGGAGAATCATAGCTACCACCCTAGAGCCAGCTATCCAGGAGTCTAGGAAATGGCAGGGCCACAACCATGTGGAGGCTTTATGGTGTTGTTTTTATCTGCTCTGGCCCTGTTGTGGTGACCTCCCTCCCAGGTGGGACTTCCAGTGTGCTAGCCATTCTGAGGCTGGGTTAGGGGCCCCAGGGGTGTGGTGTGGGGCAGTGCTCCCAGTGTGCCAATGATGGACAGCTACTACAGGGCTGACCAAGGAGGCTTCAGGGGCTGGGGTATGGAGCAGGACACCACTTCACCTTTGTGAAATTCAACATGTCCCTTCCCCCCCAAAAAACACTTGAGTTGGTCTGAACCAATAATTAATATAATAATCCAGTGTCTCACACCTACTAAAGGTGCACTAAGACTATTTTCTGTCAGTGTAACCAGGCATCCAGAGAGACATTGGGTATCAGGTAGTGTTTTATTAAACTAGCTATTTATATAGAGATATACGGAGGTGCCTTTCTATCAAAATGGCAGCCATATTTTTCATCATTTACAATCATCATCCACAAGATCACTTTCTGCCAAACTGAGGTAACGGTGGTGGTACTTTAATGTCTTGACCTCTTTCCAGTTTCTTCTCACAGTCAACTAGATAGTTGACTCCATCAATGACAATCTGAACTAGTTCTACCTACAAAAACAAGAAAAACAATAATAATATAAGATTTAGGTAACATTTTAATAGAGGAAGGAAAAAATTGGCTTTGTATGGCAAAGGCTGCAAGTAAAGACAGACCCAAGGAGAGTCATGGGCACAGAGATCACACACAGGGAATATGGGTCATGCACTGATTCAGTGGAAGCCAATAGTAATTCCCTTCTCCCTACCCCTTCTCTTGTTCATGCTGAGTTGGGTCTTCTGACAATAGAAATTTTCAAATAGGTCCCTAGTTTCCACCAAATTCTGCTCCTACACATATCCCTATATAAATAAACAAACTGAAGTGCTTAAATAAAATGTTTAGGCACTAGTTTAGACACCTATTTCAAATGTTACCACTCTGAGGGTACAAGATCCTCCCCAGACATTTGCTGAGAACTACAGCATGTCAAAGCCATGGGTTCCCATCTGCTGTGTTCTCAAAATTTACATATTAGGACAAAGAAAGTGAAAAGACGTTTCCATGAATGTTGAGTCACCAGGCAGTTCTCTGTGAAGCAAAAAATGCAAGTAAAGAGGTTCTGGTGTTTTGCCAACAGCATTTTGTGAAGTTTGGATTAATGCCTTTATCCAAATGCCTTTGGGCTTAAAAGCTATGGAACATTGTCTGATATTTGGTAAATGACTGTGAAGACTACTGGCACTTTGTCTTCTATAGAAAGTGAGGGAGTTGTATTTTTATTGATGGAAAACAATGTGATATATAAGTAGCACTGAAATGACTTGAAGAATCATGCAGAGCCCTCCCTTACTGTTTAGCATGCTTAAAGCATCTGTAGAAACTAAAACTTATTCTATGATATTAAGATATTAGTATAGTTTTGTGTGTCTGAAAAAACAAAAATTATGTTCTCCTATGAGAAAACAGTAAACTGAAAACTAATTGGAATGGGGGTGTAAGGAGGGGAAGAGACACACTCATTTCCCCAATCCAGTGGCACCATGAGCCCTGAATGCTTCGGGATGCATGGGGTAGGAGGAAGGTAGTGGGGGTTCTTTCACATGACTGAGAGTTGGTAGGATGGCAGGACTAGACTTTTGGCCACAGCCATTTAGACTAACTGGCTGTGGTGGGTTGATCTTGGCTAGACGTCAGTTGCCCATCAAGACACACTATCACTCCCCTCCTCAGTTGGGACTTGGGGGAGGGAGAAAATAGTATGGGAGAAAACCTATATGGGTCAAGATAAAGGCAGTTTACTAAAGAAAAAGTAAAGGTCATGCATGTGCAAGCAATGGAAAAAAAAACAAAGATTTTATTCTCTACTTCCCATCAGCAAGTGATCTACAGCCTCTTCCTGGGAAGCAGGACTTCAGCATGCGTGGTTGCTCCAGAAGGCAAAAACTGTAAATAACAAATGCCATCCCCTCCTCCTCTATTCTCTTAGCTTTTATATATGAACAGATGTCATATGGTCTGGAATAGCCCTTTGGCCAGTTTGGGTCAGCTGTCCTAGTTATGTCCCCTCCCAAGATCTTGCCCACACCCAGTCTATTGGGGGGCAGGGGGGCGTAATGTTGGAGAGACAGCATTGGTGCTGTGCCAGCACTGCTCAGCAGTAGCCAAAACACTGATGTGTTATCAACACCTTTCTAGCTACCAGTGCAAAGCACAGCACTATGGGGGCTGCTATGGGAAAGTTAACTCCATCCCAGCCAAACCCAATACAGTGAAAGTGCATGACTGAATCCTAAAAGGAAAACTGCATGTTAAACCAGTCTTGATTTCAGTGACTGATTCACTGTATGGGTTAGTCCTCAAATCCTGCTTCTTTCCTCAGCATTTTGCACTGGGTACATCAGGTACCTGTCCAAGGTACAGTATCTAGCTCCATTCCCAGTGTACAACTTCAGTGAACCCCATTCAAAAAGATGGAGAGAGACTTTTTACAAGAGCATGTAGTGATAGGAAAAGGGAGAATGGATTCAAATTGAGAGTAGGTTTAGATTAGATATTAGGAAGAAATTCTTTACTGTGAGGGTGGTGAGGCACTGGAACAGGTTGCCCAGAGAAGTTGTGGATGCCCCCTCTCTGGAAGTGTTCTAGGCCAGGTTGGATGGGGCCCTGAGCAACCTGGTCTAGTGGTAGGTGTCCCTGCCCATGGCAGAGGTGGTTGGGACTAGATGATCTTTAAGGTCCCTTCCAACTCAAACCATTCTATGTTTCTATGATTCTATGATTCTTAGATACCTAGCTCATGTCCAGCATTATAGAGAGAACCTGCACACCTAACTCATAGCTGTGTACTCCAGCAGGTATTTGGGTATAAAGGTTTGTGCTGTGATGCTGAGAAACATTGTCCCAAGGGAATTCTGTTACCACAGTCAAATGTTTTCAGTACCTGCACACTTTCAACAAAATGCCTCAGCACATGATGTAAACAAGTCACATTTATGGAACTTGCTAAGGAACTTGTCATATTTGACAAGCACTGTATGCACAGTAGTAATTTTTTGTTTTGTAAGCCTGGATCAAATTCACTAGGTGAAAAAAACTGGAGGGGAATTGACATATCAGTGCAGATTTGAGTTTAAAATCAAGGAAAAAACCAAACTGGTTACCTCTGATCGACCCATGCGGTCCAGGTTGGAGATATCATACACGTCTGCAACAGCTGCTGTGTCCACTCCACCAGTGCCACGCTTCTGCAGCCTCAAGTTCTCCAGGATTTTTGGAAACCTGGGATCCTAACAGAAAAAATAGATTTGTTCATATTGTCTTTTGCCTTGCTTATTGTTATTATCCATGATCTAGTACCATCTCCGGAAAGACAGACAGTTTCCTCTGTCTTTGGATTATAGCCTGTCTTGGGGTCTGTCTGCTGAGTAGATTAATTTCCATTAAAAATATAACAATTTTCATAATACAAGTGTGCTCAATTAGTAATGCATTATGCCTGGGACCTAGCTGTTGCACATCTTAAAAACATCCAATTGCTGTAAACTGTCATTTTTTATTTGTTTCTTTATAAATCACATGAAGACATTATTTACATCACTGACCTTTTAAACAATTTATGTACCTTGCTAAGGTTTGGCAGCTTTACATGGACTCCGGCACGTAAACCAGTTCCTAGGTTCGAAGGACAAGTCAGAACATATCCAAGACGTTCATTCCACATGAATTCCCAGCCTCGTTCTTTAATTAATCTTTCAACCTATGAAGGCATAAAAAAAAGAGAGAAAAATAAAGAGAAAGAAATGCATACAAGTTTGTCATCTTCTGACACTTTTTTATAGATGAAATTCTTTTCACTTTGAATCTATGTTGATGATGAACTTCACTATTCACCAATGGAGGTGCATACATATATACTCAAGTAAAGTCTATTTTGGCTCTGGTATGAACCTTTGCATTCATCAGGCATCAAGTTCCCCAGTGAATATTACAAAAATTTCTTCATCATTTTCTAACTACCATTAACTTGAAGGCTCTTTATCACTTTATCACATGGCCTTAGCCCATGAAGCCATATGCTTACATAGTAATTCTGGCTTTTACCTATAGTACAAATGATTTCCTAGCCTTTGTGCTTTTAGAGCCAAGTTACAAAGCATAAGTCCAAACATCTCAAACACTGTGGATAAAACAGAAGGAGCCAAAGCCTAGTTTTATATAATTTTCAAGGTGATTACATGATGCTAGGTGAAGGACATTTGATTTCTAAATGCTTAAATTTCACAGCCCTTCTTCCACTATGAAAAGACTACATAGCTCCTCTATAATGTAAGTGCTTTTGCAATTCACAGAATATCCTGAATTGGAAGGATCATCGAGTCCAACCGCTAAGTGAATGGCCTATACAGATACTGTACCCATGACTTTGGCATTATTAGCACCATGCTCTAACCAACTAAACTAATCTCAGGGTCAGTAGTTCTAAAATCCAGTTACAAAGGAGACTGAAATCATTATCCTCGGAAATATCACAAAGGTCTATTGACCTTTTAATAAGCTACTATTCTGTCCATTCAGCTACACTTCTGAGACTTAATTCTATGACCCAAATCCAATTTCAGTTCAGTAAAACCACTGTCAGAAGAGAATCAGATACCTATGCCAGTTCAGGTTCACAAGATCTCTGCAATATAGGCAAATAATTCCATTCTGCAGAAGGATACAAAAGAATGGACTATCCTGACATTTCAATATTGTGTGAGAATGCAGAAATTGCTTGTAAGAAACCTGACCTGATTTCCTGCCTCATGCACTTGCTCTGGTCACAGTTCCCAAAGCTATCTGACCACTTCATACAGCAAGGTCCAGAGGTCCACTTCTCTTGAACAAGAGATAAGCACAGTAGCAGAGGAAAACATGGAAACAACATCCCCAAGCTGTCACTTAGACTACAATCCTGTACATTACTCAGTCTCATGGATATGCCCAAGAAGCATACCAGATCCCAGTGAATGACCCAGATGCCAACAAAGCATCCATTAGGCACTTTTGTTTTTCCATGTTCCCAAACTCACTACATATTCAAAATTTCTAAGAGATCCTCTGAACTTACCTTCGGGGACCACTTCCACAATCAATCACAGAATGCTTTGGGTTGGAAGGGACCTTAAAGATCATCTAGTTCCAATTGTCCTGCCATGGACAGGGACACTTTTCACTAGACCAGGTTGTTCAGAGCCCCATCCAACCTGGCCTTGAACACTTCCAGGGAGGGGGCATCCACAACTTCTCTGGTCAACCTGTTTCAGTGCCTCACCACCCTCACAGAAAAAAATTTCTTCCCAATATCTAATCTAAACTTGCCCTCTTTTAATTTGAAGTCATTCCTCCTTGTCCTGTCACTACATGCTCTTGTAAGAAGTCCCTCTCCAGCTTTCCTGTAGGCCCCCTTCAGGTAGTAGAAGGCTGCAATTAGGTCCCTCGAAGCCTTCTCTAGGCTGAACAATCCCAAATCTCTCAGCCTTTCCTCATAGGAGACGTGTTCTATCCCTCTAATCATCTTCATGGTCTTCCTCTGGACTCGCTCCAACATGTCTCAGTCCTTCCTGTGCTGAGGACCCAAGAGCTGAATGCAATACTCCAAGTGAGGTCTCACAAAGGCAGAGTAGAGAGGCAGATTTATCTCCCTCAACCTGCTGGTCATGTTTCTTTTGATGCAGCCCAGGATAGGATTCTGGGCGGCAAGCACACATTGCCAGCTCATGTCCTGCCTCTCATCCACCAGAACCCCCTATTCCATCTCGGCAGGGCTGCTCTTGATCTGTTCATCCCACAGCCTGTTCTGATTCCAGGAATTGCCCTAACCCAGGTGCAGCCCCTTGCACTTGGTCTTATTAAACCTCATGAGATTCCCATAGGCCCACTTCTTGAGCTTGTCCAGGTCCCTTTGGATGGCATCCCATCCTTCAGGGGTGTCAACTGCACCACTCAGCTTGATGTTGTCTGCAAACTTGCTGAGTATACACTCGATCCCTTTGTTAATAACGCTGTCTCCAATATGGACCCCTGAAGGTCACCACTCATCACTGATGATCATCAGGCCTCTGAGCAGTTGACCACTACCCTCTGGATGTGACCGTTCAGACAATTATTTATCCATTTAACAGTCCACACATCCAATCCATCTCTTTCCAGTTTAGAGAGGATGTTGTGGGGGACTGTGCCAAAGGTCTCACAGAAGTCCAGATAAATTCCATTTGTAGTTTCTTCTTTGTTCACTGTTATAGCCACTCCATCATAAAAGGCTGCTAGATGGGCCAGACAGGACTCGCCCTTGGTGAAGCCATGACGGCTGTCTCTAATCACATCCCTGTTCTCCATGTGCCTTAGTATAGCTTCTAGACGATCTGTTCCATGATCTTCCCAGGTGCAGAGGTGAGGCTGATAGGTCATTAGTTCTCAGGGTTCTCCTGATGCCTTTGAATTTTTTTGATTTTTAGCTTTTTGTAGATTTTAGAAGTTATTGCGTAGTAAATGTAGATTTTAATGTAGCTGTATAACCTTTCACACTTCAGAACAGTACTTAGAACTCACTAAACCCTTTTTTTGCCCATTTCATATCAAATTTTCTAAATTCTTCAGGCTTGTTTAGGCTCCTTTTCAAGGTAGAATTGTAGAAAACACCCTGTAAGAACATTTGCACCTTAGGTGTGAAGAACAAGATACCATTATAGTCAAAGCAACCCTCAAACCTGGAACCTTAAAGGAGCTCCAAAGACAATATGTGCCCTGAAGAAGAGGAAGATGAGGAAGAAAGGGGTCTTAAGACCCCAGACTCAATTTCCAGAGGGGTGTGCCAGGGAGGATTTGGGGGGTGGGTGGTTCTGGGATTGGATGGACAATACTATAAAATTGTAGAGCCACTAGACACCATGCACATGCCTTTTTTCTGTACTCCCCATGCCTGAAGGCCATCATTAAAGACCTGCTCTTTATCTTATCTCTACTAAATTTGCCTGGAGTATTTATTTGCTCCTGATCTTAAGGCAACACTCCTTTCTACCCTTTTAAAAGATGGGTACAATGTTTCCCTTTTTCCAGTCACCTGGCACTTAACCTGGGTGCCAGGACTTTTCAAATATCATGAAGAGTTGCTTGGCAACTACATGAGTCAATTCCTTCAGAATGCTGGGATGCATCTCATTGGGTCCCATAGACTTATGTATGTTCTGGTTCTTCAGGTGGCCATGAATCTGATCTTTACTTAAAGTGGGAAGTACTTTGTTCCCCCAGTCCCCATCCTGTTGTCTATACACAGGAGTAGTGTGGAAAGAGAGGTTGCCTGTGGCGTTCGGTTTCAGGACGAATGCCAGAAGGGCATTCTGGGAAATGAAGTACAGGGTACTCTATCGCACATGCGCAGTGAAGTGCCTGATTATGATTGGTTATGAAGGTCACATGTTGTGACATGTCACTATTCAAACTCCATATATAAGTCGTTGTTCCTTTCAATAAAGATGGTTCAGTTGCTGGTTATGCTGGTGTCTGAGTCTGTGCTGGGTTTATTGCTTATTATATTAATATTACACTACAGTTGCCATTGAAGAGTGAAGAAAAATACTGTTGAGTACCTCAGCCTTCTCCTCATCCATTGGTAGCAGTTTTCCAGCATTATCAGGAGGGATACACCTTCTTCTATCTTCCTTTTCTGGTTACCCTAACTGTAGAAGCCGTTTATAGTTCCGTGCTTTCCCTACTTTACCATGTGGTGTTTGTTTGGGTTTTTTTCAGGTGAAGGCCTGTGTTGGTGTCTTTGAAGTGATATGGGAGTGCACAGTTATATGAGCTATACAGCAGTTGGAGATTTCCTGAGACAGGAGAGTCTCTAGAAATCCAGAGAAGCAGGAGTGAAAGCTGCTTTGCCCAGAGTGAGAGGGATAAAGCAAGTGTTCCAATGAAAAAGAAGAATCATAGAATCATAGAATCTTAGAATCATAGAATTAACTGGGTTGGAAGAGACCTCCGAGATCATCAAGTCCAACCCTTGATCCAACCCCACTGTGATTATTAGATCATGGCACTCAGTGCCACATCCAGCCTCATCTTAAAAACATCCAGGGATGGTGAATCCACTACCTCTCTGGGCAGCCCATTCCAATGCCTGATCACTCTCTCTGGAAAGAACTTCTTTCTAATATCCAACCTAAACCTCTCCTGGCAGAGCTTAAACCCATGCCCTCTTGTCCTACTGCTGATCGCCCGGGAGAAGAGACCGAACCCCACTTGGCTACAACCTCCTCTCAGGTAGCTGTAGAGAGTGATGAGGTCACCCTGAGCCTCCTCTTCTCCAGACTAAACAACCCCAGCTCCCTCAGCCTCTCCTCATAGGACTTGTGCTCAAGTCCCTTCACCAGCCTGGTTGCTCTTCTCTGGAACTGCTGCAGCACCTCAATGTCTTTCCTGAACTGAGGGGCCAAGAACTGGACACAATACTCAAGGTATGGCCTCACCAGCGCTGAGTACAGGGGAAGGATCACTTCCCTCGTCCTGCTGGCCACACTGTTCTTGATGCAGGCCAGGATGCCATTGGCCTTCTTGGCCACCTGGGAACACTGCTGGCTCATGTTCAGCCTCCTGTCCATCAGCACCCCCAGGTCCCTTTCCACCTGGCTGCTCTCCAGCCACTCTGTGCCCAGCCTGTAGTGCTGCAGGGAGTTGTTGTGACCAAAGTGCAGGACCTGGCACTTGGCCTTGTTGAACTTCATCCCGTTGGAATCAGCCCAACTCTCCAGCCTATCCAGGTCCCTCTGCAGAGCCCTCCTGCCTTCCAGCAGGTCGACACTCTCCCAACTTGGTGTCTGCAAATTTACTAATGATGGACTCAATCCCCTCATCTAAATCATCGATAAAGATGTTAAACAGGACTGGGCCCAGCACTGATCCCTGGGGAACACCACTGGTGACCGGCCGCCAGCTGGATGCAACCCCATTCACCAGCACTCTCCGGGCCCGGCTATCCAGCCAACTATTAACCCAGCAGAGAGTGCCCCTGTCCAAGCCATGGGTTGCCAGCTTTTCCAGGAGTATATTATGGGAGACAGTGTCAAAGGCTTAGCTGAAGTCCAGATAAACTACATCCACAGCCTTCCCCTTATCCACCAGGTGGGTCACCTGATCATAAAAGGAGATCAGGTTGGTCAGACAGGACCTGCCCCTCCTAAACCCGTGCTGGCTGGCTCTGATCCCTTGTCCATCCTGTAGGTGCCGTGTGATTGCACTCAGGATGATCTGCTCCATAACCTTGCCAGGCACTGAGGTCAGGCTGACAGGCCTGTAGTTGTCCAGGTCCTCCTTGCAGCCCTAAAGAAATATTTCTTTAACCATCCAGGGCTGAAGATTGTAGTATAAAATCTAAAATGACATTTTACCTTTTTTTCATCCAAGTCAGATAACGATTTGTCTTTGTTTCCTTTTTTAACTGCTATTAATGTGGGTTGTTATTTGTATTGGTGTTACTTTATTTTGTTGCTTCTGGAGATGTCAGTTCAGTGTTAATCACACTAAGTAGTGCTGACAATAAACAAATAGTTATAATAAATTCATTGAGCTACTACCTCTTTTAAACCACGGCAAAATCTTTCAAACACCCGTTTCATGTTGCCACCCTTTTCCATGGAGATCACCCTGGTGTGGTCCTCTTCATTAATCCAGACAAGAAACGTCTTGTCATTGTTATGCCTGGTTGAGAGAAAAATGAGCAGCTTTACAGCACAAGATAAGCCCTGAAAAATAACTCTCAGTATCCATAGTTTTATTAGAGTCTTTCAGGACTGTGAAGAGGTTAAGCACTGCAAAATAACATTGCTCTGCATGGTTAAGGACATGAGCTACTTTCACAGCTTGATCCCCCATGCCAATGGAATTATGCAGATTTCTCAGGTCACAGTGAGAAGAGCAGTTTTCTCTGATCACATCATGCTGCCATGAAGCTGAGATATGAAGAACGTCTTCAAACATGAATACAGTTGGGATGTACAGCTGCTAAGGGAACAGGCAAAGGGAGAAGCCAAATTCTGCATCTTAAGTCACTGGGGATGGTTTTTATTGTTCTTGGAAAATTGTGCAGTTAGAAAAAAACTGACTGGGGGCACAGCCCTGTGACCTTACTTAATTGTAGTGTCTTCTAAATCAAATCTCAGTGCCCTTCATATTACTTAATAACACTGAATTGCAACATCAGTCAAATTATATGTCTGAGGAAAACACCTACATGTTGCTTCTGGACACTGCACTAAAGATACTGGCTGGTCAATTAATGCCTACAGAGAAGTTATCTACTCTTATTCCAGATTTATCAGTCATGACTAGGTTTATATAGTTCTAGGTCAAACTCAAGATCACTTTCCTTGATTTTCTCCATTTTTTCTATCTTTTGCAACAATCTTTCTACAGAATATAAAAAGTGATTGATAAGATCAGACTTGTACATACAAACAGTAGAATATGACCAAGTTTGAAACACATGAAATTTGAAACTTCACTGAGAGCCTAACTTGCAGCCTGCCTTTTACTGTAATTTACTTTTCACTCTTTGACAATGCAAAACTGGACAGATGCAAGCATCCTGTGGCCTGACATTATAGTTAGAGAGAGGTCCAGTCATCTCATTTTCAGTCACTTGCAAATAATCAGGGTAGGATTTTCCAGAGATTAATGTTGACCTGACTCAGTTTCTCCTTTAATGAGTCTTCCCATTGCTTCAAGGAATGCAGTGTGACAACACTGAGGAAAAAAAATCTCTTCTATGGCAATACTGCATCATGTTCAGAAGCATATCCAGTATTATTCTGATAAGTTAAACCTGTCTTGTCAGGGAGTAGTAACTGTAAAACCTGATCAAAAGTCTGTGGAAATCTGTGAGGACTTTTTATTTCAGTGAACTTCCAATTAGTTCCCCTGTGCCTCTTTTAAATGTTCTAGGGAAATGATAAATCGGAGGCATTCTGTATGTTGTCTCTACTACAAAACAGAAAAATCACTAACATTGTAAATACTATCCAGGAATTTCCTGAATAAAACAGACTTGATTTTATCTTGTCTTACTTGCAAAATATGAGGCAGAAAGAAAAAAATGGAGTTATAGTGAATGGAAAATATTTCAGTGAGCCAGATTTGAAAACCTACCCTTCTTTTACACAGAATTGTTTTCTACGAGATTACACATTATGACATCGTCTCTGAAAGTCTTGAACCTGCCTAGGGCAAGGAGATAGAAGGCTTCTCAAAATCCCTTTTAGCCTCATTTTCCAGAATTATAACATCTGGTATTCCCTACAAATATACCAGGATGCATTCGGATGCTAAGCATTGCACAGCTGCCTCCATGTGATAGGATGTGTGTGTGTGCACTGTACTGGGGGCTGTTATCCCCTTCTCTAAAAATATTACATTCAAGCACAAAAAATATCAATGTTATAAAAGAAGAAACAGACATAAAAAACCCCCCACCAAAACTCAAATGGTGGGTGAAAAGCTGGACATGAGCTGGCAATGTGGCTAGCAGCCAAGAAGGCCAATCATATCCTGGGCTACATCTAAAGAAGGTCAAGGGAGGTAATTCTGCCCCTCTACTCCACTCTGGTGAGACCCCCACATGGAGTACTGCATCCAGCTTTGGGGCCCTCAACATAAGAAGGATATGGACCTGCTAGAATGGGTCCAGAGGAGGATTCCAGATCATTCAGGTCCAGAGTCCTCAGCACAGGAAAGATATGGACCTGTTAGAGTAAGTCCAGAGGAGGGTCACAAAAATTATCAGAGAACTGGAACACCTCTTCTATGAAGACAGGCTGAGAGCATTGGGATTGTTCAGCCTGGAGAAGAGAAGGCTCTGAGGAGACCTTATTGCAGCCTTTCAGTACTTAAAGGGGGATTATAAGAAAGATAGTGACAAACTATTTATCAGGGTCCATTGTGATAGGACAAGGGGTGATGGTTTTAAAATAAGAGAGAATACATTTAGATTGGACATAAGGAAAAATTTTTTTACAATGAGAGTGGTGAAACACTGGAACAGGTTGCGCAGAGAGGTGGTAGATGCTGCATCCCTGGAAACCTTCAAGGTCAAGTTGGATGGGACTCCAAGCAACCTGATCTAGTTGAAGATGTCCCTGCTTATTGCAGGGGGGTTGGACTAGATGACCTTTAAAGATCCTTTCCAACTCAAGCTATTCTATGATTCTAACTGGTTTTGTATCCACTCTTTGTCCAGCTTATTTGGAAAAAAAGGATTACTTTCACCTTGGGAAATTAAAATAACATTCCATCTCTCAAAAGTGTGGAAGGGGAAAGGAATTTACAGTGCAATGTTATGAAACTACTGCCAATGGTTCCTAGCTCCCAGTGTTGCTACAATCCAGTTTTAAGCCATATTTGTAACCTCATTATGCTCATTTAATGGTGATTCACAGGCTCTTTCTAGAATCAAACTTTTATCTTGAAATAAAAAAAACAGATAAAAAACCCCATAGAAGGACCCATACTTATGGTGCTACATTGTGTTGATGATATTGATTGTTTCTGTAGAACCATAGAATAATGGAATTATTTAGGTTGGAAAAGACATTTAAGACCATCAAGTCCAACCATTAACCTAACACTGCCAAGTCCACCACTAAACCATGTCCCTAAGTGCTATATCTACATCTTTTAAATACTTCCAGGGATAGTGACTCAACTGCTTCCCTGGGCACCTTCTTCCAATGCTTTACAACCCTTTTGGTGAAGAAATTTCTCATAATATCCAATCTAAACCTCCCCTGGTTCAACTTAAAGCCATTTCTTCTTGTCCTATTGCTTGTTACTCAGGAGAAGAGACCAACCCTCACCTTGCTACAACCAACTTTCAGGTAGTTCTAGACAGTGAGAAGGTCTCCCTTCAGCTTCTTTTTCTCCAGACTGAACAACTCTGATTCCCTCAGCCACTCCTCATAAGACTTGTGCTCTAGACACTCCACCAACTTTGTTGCCCTTCTCTGGACACCCTCCAGTACCTCAATGTCTTTCTTATAGTGAGGGGCACAAAAGTGAACACAGGACTCAAGGTGCAGCCTCACCAGTGCCAAGTACAGGGGGACGACCACTGCCCTAGTCCTGCTGGCCACACTATTTCTGATACAAGCCATGATGCCATTGGCCTTCTTGGCCACCTGAGCACACTGCTGGCTCATATGCAGACGTCTATATTTACCAACACTCCCAGGTTCCTTTCTGCTGAGTAGCTTTCTAGCCACTCTTCCCCAAGCCTATAGCATTGCGTGGCATTGTTGTGACCCAAGTGCAGGACTCGGCATTTAGCATGGCTGAACCTCAAACAATTAGCCTCAGCCCATCGATCCAGTCTTTCCATATCCCTCTGCAGAGCCTTCCTACCCTCAATCACATCAACACTCCCACCTAACTTGGTGTCATATGCAAACGTATTGAGCGTGCACTCGATGCCTTCAACCAAATCATCAATAAAGATATTAAAAAGAATTGACTCCAATACTGAACCCTGGGGAATACCAGTTGTGACTTTTAACTCCATTCACCACAGCTCTTTGGACTTGGCCATCCAGTCAGTTTTTTGCCCAGCAGAGAGTACACCCATCCAAGGCACGAGCAGCCAGTTTCGCCAGGAGAATGCTGTGGGAAACTGTCAAAGGTTGTACCGAAGTCCAGCTAAACAGCATCCACAGCCTTTCCCTCATCAGCAGGTCACCTTGTCATAGAAGGAGATCATGTTAGTCAAGCAGGACCTGCCTTTCATAAACCCATGCTGACTGGGCCTGATCCTATCCCCTGGTTGTCCTGTATATGCCATTTGATGGCACTCATGATGCTCCATGACCTTCCTGTGCACCCAGGTCAGACTGACAGGCCTGTAGTTCCCCAGATCCTCCTTCTGGCCCTTCTTGTAGGTGGGCTTCACATTTGGCAACTTCCAGTCAACTGGGACCTCCCTGGTTAGGCAGGACTGCTGGTAAATGATTGAAAGTTTCTTGATGAGTGCTTCTGCCAGCTCCCTCAGTACCCTTGGAAGGATCTTTTTTGCCTTGGATTATGGGGGCTTCATTGTGCTCCCCATCTCTGTCTCCCAGCTCAGAACACTGAGTGCACTGAGAACAATTGGTCTTGCTTTTAGACTGATGCAAAGAAGGCATTATCTCATCAGCCTTTTCCTCATCCTCTGTCACTATGTTTCCCTCCCACATCCAATAAAGGATGGAGATTCTCCTTAGCTTTCCTTTGGTTGTGAATGTATTTACAGAATTTTTTTTCTTGTCTTTTATGGCAGTGGCCAATTAAGTTCTAGTTGTGCTTCCTGGACTTCTTTGCCCTTCAGGACTGTCTCACAAGGGACTCTCTCAACCAGGTCCCTAAACAGGCCAAAGTCTGCTCTCCAGAAGCCTGAAGTAGCAGTTCTAGTAACCATATTCCTTACTTCCCCAAGAACGGAAAACTCCTATCATTTCATGATCGCTGTGCTCAAAATGGCCTCCAACCATCATATCACCCACAATTCCTTCACTTTTTGCAAATAACAAGTCCAGCGGGTGTGCCTTCCCTAGTTGGCTCACTCTCCAGCTGTGTCAGGAAGTTTTCTGCTGAACATTCCAGGAACCTCCTAGACTGTTTCTTCTCTGCTGTATTGTATTTCCATCAGACAACTGATTTGTTGAAGTCTCCAAGAGAACAAGGACTAGAGATTGTGAGACTACTCCCAGATGCTTATAGAATATTTCATCTGCCTCTTCCTCCTGGTTGGATGAAGACCACCAGGATATATGCTTTGTTAGCCTTTCCCCTGGTTCTTATGCATAAACACTTGACCCTTTCATCATCATTGGCAAGCCCTAAAAAGTCCAAACAATCCCTAACATACAGGGCTACCCCAAGGCCTGTCCTTCCTTGCCTGTCCCCTCTGAAGAGTTTATAGCCATCCATTGCAGCACTCCAGTTCTGTGAGTCAACTCACCATGTTTTCATGACTGCAATTATATCATAGCTTTTCAGCTGTGCAATAACTTCCAACTCTTCTTGTTTGTTGCCCATGGTGCATGCATTGGTGTAGATGCACTTCAGTTGGGCTGAAGTGATCCTACCACCTTTATGTGGGAGAAGCCCTAATTCCTTTGTGACTGTTTTCAAGCTCTTCTGTGGTTTCTAACACTTCAACAGTCCTTGCATCTTTGCTGTATCTTTGCATTTATGAATATAAAGGTCTTAATTTTTTTTCAATAATCATTTAAAACGCTACAGAAATATTTAAAAAAACAAACTGAACATGCTGTGAGTATCAGTGTAGAATGGCTGTGGGGTTAGAAGCAAGGAGACTTGTAATACATATTTATAAACATGACACATGCTTCTATGCATCACACAACATACCAGATTCCTCTGGCATCTGGCCAGTCACGTGCCATCCCAGCACATGTTAGCAAAGGGGACACTGGCTTATCAAAGAGAAAATGATCCTGGACACCAAAATGGGACCAGAAAGAGAGAGACAAAAAGAAAGAGAAACAAAACAAAATTGAAGTTTATTAACAGTCTTATGCATTTAATATGAAGGTAATCAATACAATTAAATCCCATAGCATGACTTGCGAACCTGATTCCTTCCGGACTAAAAGTATGAGAATGATATTGATAACACACTGATGTTTCAGTTGTTGCTAAGTAGTGCTTACCCTAAGTCAAGGACTTTTCAGTTTCCCATGCTCTGCCAGTGAGGAGATGCACAAGAAGCTGGGAGGTAGCTTTGCCAGGACAGCGGACCCGAACTGGCCAAGGGGATATTTCATACCATAGAATGTCATGCTCAATATAAAAACTGAGGGGAGTTGGAGCAGCTGAGGAGCAGCTGCATGGTACTTAGTTGCCAGCTGGGATTAAACCATGACAGACTTTTCTTGGCACCCAGTATGGGACACAAAGGGTTGAGATAATGGCAGATCTGACAATAACATGTTAAAACAGCTTTGTTATATGCATTCATTGTATTGGTTTAGAAGCTGCTGGTCACAATGTTGATTCATTTGCTCTCAGAGCTGTTGTGCTTGTTCCCAGGGGTTTTTATGTAATACCTTACTTGCTGTATGTGTTCTCTGTGTATATTTATTGTCTTTGGGACCTGGGCTCAGGTTATGATTGTAGTATACTTTGTAGTATTGGCTTATGATATGGTAGACTCACTGGTGGTGAAACTAAGGTGGTCTATGCACTCAGCATTGCTGACACCTCTGTACTTTGGGAGCCATCTACTGGGAACTATTAATAATTACATCTTTTGCCTTTTTTCTCCCAGAGAGTCAACCCATGGCCTAGATTCCTTCCTTCCTCCCTTCCTTCCTCCCTTCCTCCCTTCCTCCCAGTTCTGCTAGGAAACAGCATGTTGCTGAATATGGTTCAGGTCTTGTTTAAGGTTAAACAACTATTTAAGAACATCATGCAGAGATCTGTTTCAAGGCTGTATAGTTATGAATGGCAGGGTGTGGGACAGTATGGGCAAGTACCTAGGAGAGTGGTCACCTCCATCCTTTTGGAACTCCTGAACAAGTGCAGAATCCTGAAAAACTAGTAAAATATTAGGAAAAAGTATGCTGTCACCCTGGCAATTCCAGAGAGACGCAAATAGTTGTAAAGTGCTGGGGCCTGGCTAATGCCTACAGAGCCCTGTTCTACACTACTCAGTACTCTCAGGGGGAAGAGAAGGTCTTTTGATCTGATGACAAAACAACAGACACTGCTGCTACTCCAACCCTGATGATAGACACTGTGGCTACTCGAACCCCAGTGACAGATCCTGTGCTTACTGCAAACCCCGTGATAGACACTGCCGCTGAACCAGAGAACCAATCTGTGCTGGTATCAGTTGCCCCTATACACAAAAAGAATTGGATGTGAAAGACATCTTGTTTAGTAAAGAAGGACAATGAGAACAAAGAAGGGTCATCACAGGAACAGGAGGAAGAGACAGATAAAAGAACCACTCGATACTTATCCCTGAGTGAGCTGCAGGATATGCAAAAAGATTTCAGCTGTCATCCAGGTGAGGACATTATTAAATGTCTGCTCCAATGATAGGATAATGGAGATAAGAGTTTTGAATTAGAGGGTAGGGATGCCAAGTAGCTGGAAACACTTTCTAGGGAAGCAGGCATTGACAAGGCAATTGGAGGAGGGACAGGAGTCAGCCTCTGGAGGCAACTGCTGTCAAGAGTAAGGAAAAAGTAGCCCCACAAGGAAGATGTTATGTGTCACCCAGGCAAGTAGACCGCATTAAAGGTATCCAGTACCTCAGGGAATTAGCCATTCTGGAGCTGCTTTATTTTGACCTAAACAATGCACAGTTACCAACAGATCCAGACAAAGTCCAGTGCACATGACTTGTGGTGGAAATTTTTATGGAGTGCACCACCATCAAACACTAACCTATTTGCAACAATAAGCTGGAGAGACGTCTTGCCAGCAACAGTAAATGAAGTGGCTTGCCAACTCCAGGAATATGATGAAAAAATCTCTATCATCTCAACTGTGAAAAAACTGTTCAGGGAGTTTCAGCAATTCAGAGAGGATATCTCCTACTCCCCACCTGTACAGACACACAACTCAGATTTTAACAGCAGGCATTCTTCCACCCAAGAGGGAGGATATAGAAGGTACGCACCATGGGGTACCCCGGAGTTTTACTTGCATGGCCACAGAGAGGACATGAGGAAGAGGGATGGAAAACCTACTTTGATCCTAGAGGCACAGGTGCAGGAATTGGATGGAAAAAAAATCACAAAAGGGGATTCTTCCAGTAAAGTTGCAGCTCCAGGCTCCAGTGGGCAGTTTTCCAGGCTGAGTGGAAGGGCTGATGTACCTCCTGATCATATGGGAAGAGATTGTACTGTGTTCCCTGATGTCATCAAGCTATGCAGAGGCAGAACCCATTTGCATTTCTGGAGTGACAAGAAGGATTCCAATGGCTGACTGGAGGCTGAAATCAGCATCACTGGGAATGAGTGACAAAAGTACGCCATGGTGACTGGCCCAGAGGTTCCATGAATCCTTGGCATAGACTATCTCAGGAGAGGGTATTTTAAGGACCCAAAAGGGTATCGATGGGCTTTTGGTATAGCTGCCTCGGAGACCCAGGAAATTAACCAACTGTCTACCTTACCCAGTCTCTTGGAGAGGCGCTGCTGAAGGTCAAAGAACAACAGATGCTGATTGCTACCACAATGGTGCAACGGCTGCAATATTGCACCAACTGAGACTATCATTCTCATCCATAAGTTGATTCATCTACTGGAGAGGCAGTGAGTAAGTAGCAGGACCCACTCACCCTTTAAGAACCCCATGTGCCCAGTCCAAAAGTCTAATGGAGAATGGACAGTAACAGTAGATTATCATGGCCTGAATAAAGTCATGCCACTGCTGAGTGCTGCCATAGCAGACATACTAGAATGTCTATGCAAAGTGGAATCAAAGGTAGCCTAGTGGTATGACACAAATGATGCCACTAATGCATTTTTCTCAATCTCTTTGGCAGCAGAGTGCATACCACAGTTCACTTTCATTTGGAGAGGCATCCAGTACACCTGGAATTGACGGCCCCATTGGTGGAAACACAGTTCTACCATCTGCCATGGCCTAATTCAAACTGCACTGGAACCAGAATTAACAGCTATCTTTTATTTTCTGCCAGTACCACCCGTCAAGCAGAGCTTTTAAGTTAAGAGCCTCTTTTTGTTAAGACAATGTAGTGGGTTTCTGTGGGCTGGGTTTTGGTAGCGGGGGGGGGGGGGGGGGGGGGGGGGGGGGGGGGGGGGGGGGGGGGGGGGGGGCTACAGGGGTGGCTTCTGTTAGAAGCTGCTAGAACCTTCCCCTGTCCTGTGGAGCCAATGCCAGCCGGCTCCAGGACGGACTTCCTGCCACTGGCCAAGGCCAAGCCAATCAGGAGTAATAGTAACATCTCTGTGATAGCATATTTAAGAACAGAAAGTTGTTGCACAAGAAGAATTCCAGCCAGGGAAGAGTGGAGGGAGAACATGGGAAAAACAATGTAGACACCAAGGTCAGTGCAGAAGGAGGGGGAGGAGTGCTCCAGGAGCCAGAGCTGTGGCCCCTGCGGCCCGTGGAGGACCATTGGGGTGCAGAGACCCACCTGCAGCCCATGGAGGAGCCCATGCTGGAGCAGGTGGATGCGTGAAGGAGGCTGTGACCCCATGGGAGGTCCAAGATGGAGCAGGGTCCTGCTGGAGACCTGTGGCCCATGGGGAGGGAAGCCCACACTGGAGCAGGTTTTTCCCGGGTAGGACTCGTGGCCCCTGTGGGAGACCCATGGTGGTACAGCTCATTCATGAAGGACTGCACCCCCATGGAGGAGTGGCGCATGGGACAGCAGTTTGGGAAGAACTGCTGCCCAAGGGATGGACTCACACTGGAGAGGTCCATCAAGGACTGTCTCCTGTGGGAGGGACCCCATGGGAGCAGGGGAAGGACTCCTCTCTCTGAACAGCAGCAGAGACAACAACTGACCATAACTCCCATTCCCCGTCCCCCTGCACCACTGGGGGGGAGGAGGGAGAACATGGAAGGAAGGAGGGGTGGGGGGAAGGTGTTTTTAAGACTGTTTTATTTCTCACTCTTTGGCTCTTATCATGTTCGTAATTAATTTAAGTACTATCCCCACTTTGAGTCTGTTTTGCCCATGAAGGTAATCAATAATTGACCTCTCCCAGCTGTTATCTCAACTCATGAATCCTTAGCTGTTTTTTTTTCTTTCTCTCTCCTCTGTCCAGTTGGAAAAGGAGAGTGAGAGAGTGGTCTTAGTGGGTACCTGGCATCCAGCCAGGGTCAACCCACTACACACATGAAAATCTAAAAAGACTTTGTAAGAAAAATTTTCATATAAATATTTGATCTACACATAGCAAAACAGAGAGCAGCATAAGAGAAGAAAGGAAGGCAAGCAAGCAAGATCAAACTTAACACTAGGGACCTTATGTCACTGCAAAACTTAAGGAGAGGTATAATTCTCCCCACTCTACTCATATGAGAAAATGAAGCTTTCTCTCTTTCACATATGCGCGTACACACACACACACACACACACACATTCTTTCTCACTTTCTTTCTCTTAATGCTTTCAGAGACTTTTATCTTTAGTTAGCCATCCTTGATGTAAGTTTCTTTAAATTGCAATTGGATGGTCTTCCAGATTCTGGAGGTCCCTTTTGTCAGAGGAATCTCTGGGGATATATCATCTATTTGATGAAATTGAGAGTTGCTAAATTAACAAAGGACTAACTAAAGATACAGTTCATTGCTTGTAGTAGAAATCCTGATTTACCAGCAACTGTTTTTAAAGAACCCTAAACTAAAATACTTATGCTTGTACATTCATGTTCCTGTGTTCCGGTATTTTATTTTCTGTCAAATTATACTCTGTGAATATCATGATCTCTGTGTGTGTGTCACACTGAGAATTTTGTTCTTAGCCTATATGCTTGCTACCCTTGACCTTAGAGATCCCAAATGTGTAGATATAATTTGAACTAATTTCCCCAAATCAGTTTAATTTTGCATTTTCTCTGAGTGTACATATGGCTCTTATTCACATGCAAAATGTCACATGGAGCTATACTTACATCAATAAGCTGCTGCTGATCGTTCTCAGACATATTGGTCAAACTATAGTACTTTCCAGAAAGGTCTCCTTTCAGTCCAGCTAGAGCAGTGACTACAACATTTTCTACTTCTCTTCTCTCTGCCCTGGTACAAGCTGGAGGAAGGCTGAGGCCCCGGATGCTACGACCAGTACGTACTCGTGATGAGAGGACATAGCGCTCATCAAATTGACCATGGGTGATCTGAAAGAAGAATATTTTTTAATTTACATACAGTTCCCCATTTTGTACACAACCATTTAAAAACCCCATGATACAAAAATGGTTCATCTTTCTGCCCAGGGATCTTGACCTTTCCTAGATATCACAAAACATTGGAAACCCCTCAGTGTTTCAGATACTAAGGGTTTTTTTAGGAACTCCAAAGTTCTTTTGCTGACTGAATGTGGCAAAGTAACCAGCTGATCCTTCTTATCTCCAGCATGGAATACAAAAAGATCTGAGTGGCTTTTGGAAATATGGATATGGATGTAGAAAGAAGGCCAGATATGGAAATTCTTTTGAAAGAAGAAAGCCCAAGATGATGCTAATCAACACTGTTATTGAATGAGGAAGGAAATATTAAGCAATGTCGAAGACTTGACTGTGTGTGTGCAGGAGGGGGGAATGCTTTCACTCTGATCCTTAAATACATGGTTAACTTTAGCTCATGAACAGGTTCACAGTGCCATTAGGAAGAGGTCCAAATGTTTTGTAAAAGTTGAGATCAATCCCTCTGTTAAGAATAAGGTAGGATGCAACTAACTTGCTGTTAGGACCATTAGTGCACCGAGGAGCTCTTTCACCCTCTCTCCACTGGGTTTTAGTCAGCTCTGATATTTTACACCCGTGTAACCATGGATCCAACAACTTTGAAAATAGCTGTCTGAAAAAGATCTATGAGAAGTTTCATTTGCACTCTTTACACCTTGGTTTGAGCTGCATTTAATCTAAGGCACCATTGGTCCTTGCCTGAGCTACTTTGTAGGTGTTGTGCCTATGCCTGGCCTTGTACCTTGTTTATACTGACCCTGCCTCGCTGACCTGACCTCAGACTTGCCTTGTCACTATGGGCTTTTCTGTCAATCATTGGCCTGTTGGCTGAACCTCGTTTACCTGTTCTCTTCTTGCTTGGGTACTGCGGAAATGTGCCCTTGGTGAGCTCACTGTTTTGCCTGTCTTGCTATCACTTTTGGCTCCTGGCTTGCTCCTTTTGCACAGTCTTGTGCCTCTGACACTTCTGCATAATGTCAGGGTGTAATTGAATAAAGTAGTCAGGTGAACACTACAGTAGTCAGGTAAAAGTGGTCCAGTAAAGAAAGAAATTAGAAGAGAACAATAAGGAAAAGAAAGAAAGGCCATGTAGATGCTAGCCTGGTTTGTCCTTTTTCAGATGCTGAAAACCCCAGCAAACCTAAGCTGTAAACTAAGAGGCTTGCAATAAAAAAGGACAGAACCAGAGCTCGCTTCATTTAGTCATACTCCCTGTATGATGTGCTATTTCAGTCATTTGTGCCATTCCAGTTTCTTTAGCCAGTTTCTTCAATTTCTTTGGAGTTGGATCAAGGTAAAAAAAGTACTATTACATACAATATCATCATTGTAAGCAGCAGCACTGAATATCAATACTTTATTTAAATCCTACCTTGGATGCATCCAGGTCTGTGTGATGCTTCATTGTGCATGGATCATAGCCATTATGCCTCACTTTAATGACAGGGTCAAAAATCTCAGCAAATACCTATGGAGTCAAGAGAATCTACAAAAAGTCTTCAGTACCATAGAAACACTTTAATACACTAACTTCAGTCACAAGGGAAATCCCTTGGTACCAGCTCCTGGATGACAGCCATGGATGTCAGCAAGTGCTGACAGGGGTAAATATAAAAGGAAGGGTCATATGTGGATTGTATCTTTGAAAACTGGTCTCTGAAAAAATTATCTCTCAAAATCTGATCTATTTTCAATAGATCTCTTGTTTATGTAGCAGAGGGTAACTACCAGTAGTTCACCATGAGTTTCTCAATTGCTCTGAGTTTCTCCTGTACCTTAGAAGCAGAACATGGAATTTCATCCTCTGTCTCCTAACAATGAATTGGGAGATTGTGTCAGGAACAGTGTGACCAGCAGGATGAGGGAAGTGATTCTTCCCCTGTACTCAGTGCTGGTGAGACCACACCTGGAGTACTGCATCTGGTTCTGAGCCCTTCAGTTCAGGAAGGATATTGAGGTGATGGAGAAGGTCCAGAGAAGAGCAATGAGGCTGGTGAAGGGACTTGAGCACAAGTCCTATGAGGAGAGGCTGAGGGAGCTGGGGTTGTTTAGCCTGGAGAAGAGGAGGCTCAGGGGAGACCTCATCACTCTCTACAACTACCTGAAAGGAGGTTGTAGCTAGGTGAGGGTCGGTCTCTTCTCCCAGGCAATCAGCAGTAAGACAAGAGCGCATAGTCTTAAGCTCTGCCAGGGGAAGTTTAGGTTGGATATTAGGAAGAAATTTTTTACAGAGAGGGTAATCAGGCATTGGAATGGGCTGCCCAGGGAGGTGGTGGATTCACCATCCCTGGAGGTATTTAAGAAGAGACTGGATGTGACACTGAGTGCTATGGTCTAGTAACTGCAGTGGTAGCGGATCAAGGGTTGGACTTTATGATCTCAGAGGTCGTTTCTAACCTGGTTGATTCTATGATTCAATGAGATTATCGGTTGTGGATTTCAGTCATTTTGACCTAAAGAGTGCTTTGTAGTGGTTGCTCATCTTCACAACAAAAATTACACCTTAATTTAGTTACAAGCTTATTCTAGTTATCACAGACAGGTACTGGATGTGGTGGCAACCAGATTAAATTTCAGGATTTATTAGCAAATAAAAAATATGTTCAGTCTCCAGGCAGCTTGTGCCCTGTTCTTAGGTCATATAAGAATACTTGTCTACTAAGAATCATTGACTACTGGTGCTAGTTAGAACCATTTAGCACAGGTATGTCAACACTGATCACAATCACATCTTCCTTCTGTTGTTCAGTAATAACTCTAGCAGAGCTTTTCAAGGCAGTCACCATGTCTAAATAAGCAAAATTAATCACAGAAGCTGGTAGTCCCAGAATACCAGATGTCTTCTTTCATCTTGAGCAGCCTAGAATTTGGGATACTATTAAGAAATTGTATATTAATAGATATTGTTGTATGGTAGACTGAAGGAAGCAGACCACAGAGGTAAATAAAAATAAGGATTTTCTTTTTTTTCCATCCTAATACTGTCTTTGGCTTTTGTCATGGTCCAATAGTTATGGCTTAAAGATGCTTGGCACTTCACAGAAGCCATTTTCTTTTCAGTTCTGCCTCAGCTGTTTTACAGTGTAATTTCCATATTACCTGTATTTTGATGTCTCTTGTTGTTTTTCCATAAACTATGTTTAGTATTAGGAAAGAGAGCAGCTGTTGGAGGCAAATAGAGGATTGCTCCCAAGCAGCCACATTTTATTGACTTTGACTGCAGTAGAGAGGGGTCCTTTAGCAATGCCTCATATTCAATGCATTTCCTAAAGTAGAATAGCATTCAAATCTTCATAAAGAGTAGGAAAAACGTACATGGCCTGCCCTTTATATATTATCTGGGATACAATTTTTCTTAGGAGTCCATATTCTACTATGAATGTGTTCATATAATGAGCTCCTGTGAACTATAGCATACAAACTGAAACAAATATGATAACATTGTGAAAATATTTTACCTCATAGGATTCTTCATCACCTGCAACCATACCCACAGTTTTAATGAAAGGATGGCCAGGATTGTCAACCCCGGTTTGGATGCACTGGTCTAGGGTGTAGCCATTGGGAGTGATCTTGTCCCTTAGCCTAGCATAAATTGCTGGTGTGAGGCATTCAGCCATGCAGTTGTTATGTTTGCGGAGATCAGGATAGTCTGCACTGAAGAGAAAAAAAAAAAAATACACAAACACTTAATATGATATCTTTAAACAGTAATCCTTTTTAGTTTAAGAAACTACTTAAATGATCAGGAAATATGGAGTACACAGCATAGCTGAAAAATATAATTAGTTCTTGGTTTATACATATATTTGGTTTATGTGGCAAGATTTTTGTAGTGGAGTGGGCTGTAGGAATGGCTTCTGTGAGAAGAAATCAGGGGCTGCCTCCATGCTCGAACAGAGCCAGTTTCAGCAGGCTCCAAAATGGACCAAAATGGACCCACCACTGTCCAAAACTGCACCAATCAGTGAAGCTGGTGGTGCTTCTGTGATAACATATTTAAGAAAGGGTAAAAAACACTGCATAGCAGTTGTGATAGACAGAAGTAAGAAAAGATGTGAGAAAAACAACCCTGCATACACCAAGGTCACTGAAGAAGGAGGGGGAGGAGGTGCTCCAGGTGCCAGAGCAGAGATTCCCCTGAAGTCCATGGTGAAGACTGTGGTGAGACAGGCTGTCTTCCTTCAGCCTGTGGAGGATCCCATGCCAGCAGAGATGGATGTACCCGGAAGGAAGCTGCAGCCTATGGTGAGCCCATAATAGAGCAGCCTCCTAGCAGGAACTGTGGCCCATGGAGAGTAGCCCATGCAGGAGCAGATTTTTGGGCAGGAACTGTGGTCTGTGGAGGACCCATGCAGGAGCAGTTCTTGAAGAACTGCAGTTTGTTCTTGGGTTCTTGGGAAGGATCCACATTGAAGTTCATGAAGGACTGTATCCTGGATCAGGGGAACAGTGTGAGGAGGAAGTAGTGGCAAAGTGTTATGAGCTGATCAGAACCGCCATTCCCCATCCCTGCCTATGTCACTTGGCAGAGAGGAGACAGAAGAGTTAGGAGTGAAGTCAAGCCTCAGAAGAAGGGGGGTGTGAGGGACAGGTGATTTTAGTTTTGTTTTTATTTCTCGATATCCTACTCTGTTACAATTGATTGGGGATTGATTAAATTATTCTTCCTCAAGTCAAGTCTGTTTTCCCCATGATGGTAATTGGTGAGTGATCTCTTTGTCCTTATCTCTACCCATGAGGTTTTTCATCTTATTTTCTCCCCCTGTCTTGCTGTGGAGGGGTAGTAAGAGAGTGGCTGTGTGGGTGTATGGCAGCCAGCCAAGGATAACCAATCACAATACATTGCACTGTATGAGGAATATTGAACTCACAAAGTACTCCACAGTGCACTGCTGGGCAGCCCCACTAACAGACAATAGCAGCTTTCTGTTACTTGGAGCAACCAGAAAAATGAATCCTTGAAAGTGTATTAAATCTCTGCTGAGACACTTATTGAAAATTAAAATCTCTCTAACATTGTTTTGTTCAAGTAGGAAATTAATTATGTTTAACTGGATGAGAGCTCTCATTCTGAGCTGAGATATTCTTGCAGCTTCATGGACATCAGTGTAACTGTCTGATCTATATCAGCTGGGAATCTAACTATTTTACAGTATTTGGGGTTCTTTTAATGGTTTTATTTACAAAAAATTGTACAGTATAATAAAGCAGAGAAAATGACATTATGCTTTAGTAAATAATTTTTATGGGTCAGATCACATTTACCTTGTTTTGATAAATTTGCTTTATGCACAACCCCATTACTTTGATAAGAGTTTATTTGAGCTAAGATACTATTTGTCACAGAAAAAAAAAAAAAAAGAAAAAAAAAGGTCTGTCAAAGCCTGGTCCTTTCTTTTGGGTGGTTTGGTTTGGTTTGGTTTTTTCTTTTTTTTCCCACAAATATGGCCAGCAAAGTCAACTTACATATCTGTAGTTAGTTTTTAATTATCAACCAACTAGGTTTTAAACAGAATTAGGAATACTTCAAATACAGTATTTATGTAAGAAATTTCTTTACTATTTCCATCATTAAAATACTTTTATAGTTCCTAATATTAGAGTTTATGCAATCAGCATGTCCAATAGACACTGAAAGCATTCAAGAGCTGACAAGATAAAATAAGGACTGAATTGGTGCTATGCCTAAAAATTGAACCATTTTTCAGGCTTGTCATTGTTTGGCAATGTTTTTGTAAGTGTGTTGATATGATCTCACATCCCTATTTTCTGTCCTTGAAGGCCATTGTCAGTGCTATCTAAAACTGGGGTTATTAATAAAGGATGCTGGGTTTTAGTTTGATAGTTAACAATTCATATGCAGAAACATAGTGTGTTTGCATGAGGGAATAGGTACTCTGCAGCTTTAATGGGGATCTTCCTCCTCCAAAGAGTTAAATGCTATGCCTAGCCCAGTGAACTGGGTGCTATGCTCAGCTGACTACTTAACCCAAAGGGCTTACCTTGGAGGGAAGAGTTTTCGTTTTTCTTGAACAGCAGCCTTAACATTTTGCTTATTGAGGAGGTATCCAGTGGTTAGGATCCCTGTGCCTCCCGCTGCAAAGAATGCAGCAGTTGCATGGCCAACCAGGAGACGACAGAATGTGCTAGCCATTCGTCTCGAAAGGATACAAGTTCTAAAAGAGAAGACAACCTAAAATCAACCCAGAAGACCTCATGCAATGCAAATGAAAAATAAACCTTCACTTTTAACTGTACTCCAATAAAAGAAGCAATTCATTTTTATTATTGGTTTGCATTGAAACAGTGCATTAAGAAAAATAGTGAGACTTTACTATATTTCCATATATGTACCTGTGGTAGACTTGGAAATCAATTGATTTTTAATTCTATATTAAGCGCACAACTCTAAACCAAACACCCAGAATATTATAATTGTTTTAATGATTTAGGGCCATAATTGAACGCTTTAGCTTGCTTCATAGCAAAAATGCATTACACAGAGATGTCTTTCCACTGACCAAAAAGGTACAATATTGGAGTAAGAAACAGCAGACAAAAATATTTAAAGTGAAAGGAGTATTTTGGTGAAAGGGGTAAGAGGAATGAAGGTTGAAATCATATGGAGGTTTTGAGTATTTCATGGTATAATCAATTATATAATGATGATTGTAGATTACAGGGATTTGTGGCATGGAGTGAGAAAGTCCATGTGGCATGTAGTGCCAAGTCAGAAGTATGAGTTCTATATTTTTATTGAGAATGTTTCCAGGTGACTCTGCTGTGAGTGGTTGTGCATCCAGAAAAGTCAACTATGGCAGGATATGGCATTAGGTATATGCTAACTTTCAGTTAGCACCTATACAGAAACTCATGCACCTTTTCATGCTAGCCCAACCTGTTAAACACTTTGTGCTTTGTTTCCTTATGAATAAACTTGAAGTAGGCCAGAACTCATCAGCCTGAAAAAGAGAAAGTTTGGAGGAGGAATATGGTAGGGACCTAAACATTCTGAGTGGCATGGGGAACATGGATAGAGATCAACTTTTCACTGCCTTTTCCAATATAAAAATACAGTCCATTAAAGGCAACTAGTGGGAGCAACATTCAAAACAAAGGTAGGTGAATCTTTATACAATCTGTCATAGATCTATGTAACTCCTTCTCAAAGGATTATGTATATGCAGGACATTTCCATGAGTTCAACAAGAAACTGAACAAGTACATGGAAGAGATGCATTGTGGGCTTTAAGCAGGCAAATGAAAACAGGCTAACAAAATTCCCTGATCTGAAAATATTTGAAAGCTGTGAAAGTATCGAGGAATATCATGTTTGTTCTGCTCTCTTCTCTGAGCATCAACTTATTGTTGGACAGAATACCAGGTTATGAAGACCCCTGGTCTAGATCAGTACTGTTATTCTTGAGATTTAGGTTACTATTGAAGTATACAAGCATTTTTCAGACCAACAAATATGACTAAAGAAAACAAAGTAAAATGACTTCTTTAAGCCACAAGGTGTCACTTAGCAGAGGCACATTATAAGTAGCAGTTTCTGGATCAGTCTTGAGGTACCAAACTAGGATTATGTTTATGTCTCAAGAAATGAAGATCTTTCATTATTCAAGACAAATAGAGAATCTCCTTTGCATTTATACCACATGTATGGCACAAAACTTTAAAATAAGAACAAACATAATGGATACCAAATTTAGAGGTCTTGCTGCAATTCAATAATGTTCTTAGTTTGAGGAGTAGGGTGGGGGAGGGAGGGCTCTTTTAAAGAAGAAAATGTGTAGAGCCTGCCTCATGACATGTTCCTATAAAATTCCTTTAGTACGTGTTTTCAGTGAGCTAGGGAAGAAAAGAGATAAGTGTTTGGAGGGAGGAAGTCATTGTGAGCAACATTGCTCTGGGAAGATAATCCAGGAAGATACTTCCTAGGAATTTGTGCGCCCTATTGATTATTCCCAGCAGTGTGTTCACAGTGCAGCTGTGGTTTTGGGATTATGTCTAGAGTACAGGAGATCTCTAACAGAGAAAATGGCACGTTGTCTAAAAGACTGAAGAAGAGAATGCATAGATTTTTCTTCCTCAAAAGAGAATGCATTTTTTTCTTCCTCAGAATCTGACTTGCAAAGCAATATCTACTTTGTACTTTAGTCACATGATATGTTAGATGAGAAACATAGGAGATGTGTTTCAAATTTCACAGAATGATATAATACTAGGTAGCTCAAGGATCTTCTGGTCCAACCTTTTCTCAGCAAAACACGGTCTAGACAAGATGGACCAACACCCTGTCCAGACAGATTGTAAAAGTGTCCAGCGTTGGAGAATCCACCACTTCCCTGGGTAGATTATTCCAGTGGCTGATTGTTCTCACTGTGAAAAATTTTCCTCTTCTGTCCAATTGGATTCTCCCCAGGAGTAACTTGTATCCATTACTCCTTGTCTTTTACATGTGACTCCTTGTAAGAAGAGTTTCCATCTTCATTGTAGCCACCCTTTAAATACTGGTACACGATGATAAGGTGTCCTCTAAGTCTTTTTTCTCAGTGCTGAACAAACCCAGTTCTCTCAGCCTTTCCTCATATGGCAGGGTTCCCACTCCTTTGATCATCTTTGTGGCCCTTCTCTGGACCCTATCCAGTCTGTCCACATCTTTTGTGTAGCAAGAACCAAAACTGGACACAGTATTCCCGGTGTGGCACTGAGTAGAGTGGGATAATGACCTCTTTGCTGCTGATGGTGACTTCTTTATCTCTGATGCTTGATGCAACCCAGCATCCTGTTGCCTTAGCAGTACACTGTTCACTCATATTGAACTTGTTGTCTACTAGCATATCCAGGTCCCTTTTCACAGAGCTGCTTCTCAGCTGGGTAGATCCCAGTCTGTGCTGCACTCCTGGAATATGTTTTCCCAGGTGCAAGACCTTACAATTGACCTTGTTGAACTTCATAAGGTTCTGTTCAGCCCACTCTTCCAGCCTATCCAGGTCTTCCTGCAAGGTGGCTCTCCCTTTATGAGGTGTTCACTTCTCCACTCAGTTTGTTATCATTGGCAAACACTTGATCCCATCATCCAGATAACTTATGAAGATATTAAACAGCATTGGACCCAATATCAATCCCTGAGGGACCCCGCTTGTGACAGGTCGCCAGTTTGAAAAGGAACTATTTACCATTAGCTTCTGGGTGTGGCCTGTCAGCCAGTTCCCCACCCAACCTCACAGACCACTTGTCTAGACCATAATGCATCAATTTCTCTAAGAAGAGTCTGTGGGAAACTGTATCAAAAGCCTTGGAGAAATCCAGGTAGACAGCATCCACCGCTCATCCCATATCAACCAAGCAGATGCTTTGTCATAAAAGGCAATCAGGCTTGTCAAACACAATTTGCCCTTGGTGAATCCATGCTGGTTTTTCCCAGTCACATGCTTCATCTGACTTGTGATAGCCCCCAGGAGGATTCATTCCATAAATTCCCCAGGGACTGAAGTAAGACTGATGGGCCTATAATTTCCTGGATCCTCCTTTAATCCCTTCTTGTAGATGGCGGTGACATTAGCCTTCTTCCAGTCTTCTGGGACACCCCCTAATCTCCACGACTTCTCAAACCATGGAGAGTGGCCTCATAATGACATCAACCATCTTTCTTGACACCCTCAGGTGGATATTGTCAGGGCCCATTGATTTGCAGGGGCCAAGCTCCTATAATAGTTCACACACCAACTCTTCCTTCACTGATGGTGAGTCTGTGTTTCCATCAACCTGGATTTTTATTCCTAGGTCCTGGGGTCCAACAGTGCTGGTAAAGACAGAGATGAAGAAAGTGTTGAGAACCTCTGCATTTTCAGCATTGTTGGTGACTAATTCACCTCTCCTGTTTAAGAGTGGACCAATATTTTCCATCTGATTCTGCTTGTTGTTTATGTACCTGAAGAACCCTTTCTTGTGTTTTTTGACATCTCTGCCCAATTTCAATTCTAACTGCATCTCTACTCACCCTGGCAACGCTCTTTCTTTTCTTTCCAACTCTGGTATCCTTCACTTTTGGTTATGAGCATACTCAGAAGCTCAAATGAGGCATTTCTGTTTTCAGGAAGAGTGCCAAAAGGGCATTCTGGGAAATGTAGTCCTGAAGTACTCTATTGCACATGCTCAATGGAGTCCCTGATTATGATTGGTTAAGAAGGTCACATGTTGTGATGTGTCACTGTTCAAACTCCATATATGTCATTGTTCCTTTGAATAAAACTGATTCAGTTGCTGGCCAAGCTGGTGGCTGGGTCTGTGCCAGGTATATTATTTATTATATTAATATTTTATTACATTCACAGTTAAGCTAAGGGAGTTTCTTGCTCTGCCCACTTCCCTTACCTTTAAAGGGGATGAACTGTTTTTGTGCTTCTAGGAGAGCATTCCTGAAAAACTCCCAGCACTCACTGGCTCCTTTATCCTCCGTGTAAGCTTCCCACAGAATCCCTCCCAACTGAGCTCTGAGTGAACTGAAGTTTGCTCTTCTAAAAGCTAAAACCTCTGTCTTAGTACTAACCTTCAGCATGCTCAGCTGGATCCCAAACTCCATAATATTGTGATCACTGCAGCCAAGGCTATCACCTCATTCCTGATTGGCACATCCAGCATTTGTATGAGGAAGCAGTTCTCTACGCATTCCAGGAATTTGATGGATGGCATGTGAGCTGCTGTATTGTTCTTCCAACAAATGTCTGGATAGTTGAAGTCATCCATAAGAACCAGGTTCTGTTGGACTAAAGCTTGCTTAAGTGACCCAAATAATGCTTCGTTGTCCTTAGCATCTTGGTTTGGAGGTCAGTAGTAGATGCCTCCTGTAAGATCCCTCTTGGAAACAACTCTTCTGATCTTGACCCAGAGGCATTCAATAAGGCTTCTGCAGTCACTGTAGTTGACTTCTATACATTCAAGGTTCTCCTTAACGTAGAGCATGACTCCTCTTCTTCCCTGCCTGTCTTTACAAAACAGCCTATAGCCATCCATCGTGATCCTCCAGTCGTGAGTTGTCCCACCATGTTTCAGTTATTCCTATGATACCATAACTTTCTAACTGAATGCAGAGCTCCAGTTCCTGCTGTTTGTTTCCTAGGCTATGTGCATTAGTATATATACACTTGAGGTGGTTGGTCTTCTGATTCTCATCTTGGGAGGCAGCTAGGGAATATTTGTCTCTGCTCTGGTTGGTCTGGCAACCACTTGGTTGTAACAGCACGAGCATTGCCACTTTGGACCCCACCCCCCAAGTCCTTCAGTTTAAAGTTTGCCTCACCAAGTAAGGTAGCCTGCTGCCAAAGATTCCTTTGCCTCTTCTAGACAGGTGGATTCCATTCCTCCCTAATAAGCTATAGTCATTTAAGAATGTCCCATCATAAAAGTTAAAACCCTCACAATAGCATCAGCCACAAAGCTAGAAGTTGATTTGAATTATACGTCCATTTCTGACTGTAACTCATAAAATGGAGAAAGAGAGAACTTGGGCACCAATACTTTTTGCTTGCACCCCCAGGGCTCTGTAGTCTTCCCCCATTCTGCCCAGGTTCCGGCTTGCAAGTGTCCAGCTATAGTGTTAGCTATGCTAATCTGGTATTTGGGCCCTACATTTCTGTTGTCTCAGTACTTCAAGCACCATCTCATGAAGACAACCAGCAATTACACTTTCTCCCTTTTCTCCTCAGAGAAACAACTTGAGGAAGTACACTGAGAAGCTTAGCTGCCTACTGGGGTTAACCCCCAATCCATCTGTCTATCCCTCACATTCATCTCTCTTCAATTCAGAGGCAAGAATGTGATGGGAGACTGTGTCAAAGGCCTTACAGATGTCTAGATAGTTGATATCTGTAGCTCTTCCCTTGTCCACTGATGCAGTCACTCCATCATATAAGGGCATTAGATTAGTCAGGCACAATTTGCCCTTGGTGAAGCCTTGTTGGCTGTCTTTTATCACTTCCCTGACTTCCATATGGCTTTAGCATAACTTATAGGAGGATCTGCTCCATGATCTTACTGGGCACAGAGGTGAGGCTGATAGGTCTGTAGTTCCCAGGGTCCTCCTTTTTTAACCTTTAAAAAATGGGTGAAATGTTTCCTTTTTTCCAGTCACCAGCAACTTCACCTGACTGCTACGACTTTTCAAATATCACAGAGTGTCTTTGCAACTACATCTGCCACTTCCCTTAGGACTCTGGGAAGCATCTTGTTGGGGGCCATGGACTTGTGTGTGTTCAAGTTCCTCAGGTGGTCTCAAACCTAAACTTCTCTTACAGTGGGAGGGACTTCAATTCCCCCAGTCTCTGCCTTGAGGTCCATCCACTCAAGAGGTGTGGGAAGAGACATTACCATTGAAAGCTGAGGCAAAAAAGTTATTGAGTACCTCAGCCTTCTCCTCGTCCATTGTTACCAGTTTGCAAGTCATGTTTATCAGAGGGGGTACACTTTCTTTGACCTTCCTTTTCTGACTGATATACCTGTAGAAACCCTTCCTATTATTCTTTGTGTCCCTTGACAATTTCAGCTCCAGCTGCATCTTGACCATCCTGACCCCATCCCTACACAACTGGACAACATCCCTATAGTCTTCCCAGGATACCTGTCCCTGTGTCTCAGTTTAATTGAGACAAGGGTCTTTTGCTGAGGATGGATTAGGAGAAAAAGACCCAAACCTTCTTTTCTAGCAATTATAGATTCGAAATTAAGAGGCTCCGATTGAAGGAAAGCAAATTATGGAAAAGGGAAAAAGGAAAAAATAACAGCCCTTTATTAAGTATGTGTGTATTAACGTAACAC
>NW_020956205.1:287110-296950 GCF_003031625.1 Empidonax traillii
TCCCGGAGCTGAGCTCCCCACCAACTCCGCCTTCTTCCCAACTCCTCCCCCGTCGTTGCCAGGAGACTAATTTTCGGTCGTTAAGAGCCAGGCCGACTCCTTTGTTCACTTGATGGTTCTTGAATAGCATTCATGCAGGGGGGGGGAAGGGGGAAAAAGGGGAAAGGGAAAGAAAAATTCCTTTCTAAAATCAGAACTATGACACCCTGCTTCCACTGCCTGTGCATTTCCTTCATGCCCTTTAGTTTGATCAGCACATCTCTACTCAGCCATTCTGGTCTCCTGCTTTCCTTTCCTGATTTCTTACATATAGGGATCAAGAGCTCTTGTCCTCTCTGGAAAGCATCCTTTAATATCTGCCAGCTCTCTTACGCTCCCTTGCCCCTGAGGGCAGTTTCACAGTGGGTCCTATTGACTAACTCCTTGAACAGCTGGAAGTTTGCTTTCCTAAAGTTCAGGGTCTTGACTTTACCTGACCCATATCCCTCAGGACTGTGAACTCCACCAGCACATGATCACTGTAGCTGCCTCCAATTCTTGATGTCATCAATTAGCTCGTTTGCATTGGTGACCATCAGGTCCAGCATTGCATCCCCTCTGGTAGGACTGTCTTTTACCTGGCTTAAGAAGTTATTCTTGACGCGCTCCAGGAGTCTCCTGGATTGCTTACAGCTCACTGTGCTACTTCTCCAGTAGTGGTTGAAGTCCCCCAGCAGGACAAGAGCCATCTTCAACTAGGTCAGGTTGCTCAGAGCCCTGTCCAACCTGACCATGAATGTTTCCTGGGATGGGGCATCTACCACCTCTCTGGGCAGCCTGTTCCAGTGTTTCACCAAACACGATTGGATGTACTACATTCCCTATCACACACCAGCTTCTGAAAACACTGAAGGATACAATGGACTCTTAAGGACTGTACTGAAAGCCGTAAGTGCTGGGACATGGAAGCATTGGGATGCAAATTTAGCAAAAGCCACTTGGCTGGTTAATACCAGAGGATCAAATAACTGACCTGGTCCTACCCAAACAAAACTCCTATGAGCTGTAGAAGGAGATAAGGTCCCTGTAGGGACATGTTGGGAACTGGCTGGGAAAGACATCATGGGCAAATCCATTCACGAGTTTGCTTTCAGTCAAGGACCCAGGTATAATTGGTGGGTAATGCAGGATGGTGGGGAAATCTGTTGGGCACCTCAAGGAGATTTAACCCTGGGGAAAAATAACCCATGATTTGAGTTGTATATTATAGGAAGTACAATAGCAGGAATCCCCTGAACCAACTGAGAATGAGCCTTGCAAGAAACCAAGCAAGTACAGCAGCAACCCAATCTGAGCTGGCTTTAGCATCCAATAACTCAACACAACACCAGTCTCTCGTCCTGAGTGACCACCATAATGAATGGAGCCTGAATTGCAGACTAAGTGAACTCTATGGACATTTTATGGACGTTTTACAGGGGAGGCTCATAGATTAAGGAAATGATATCTGCGTGTACAGCAAAGGACAGGAAGGAGGAATGGTGATTAATGACAATGTACTGGATAGTGTGGGACCCAAGCATGATGCAAACAGTATGGAATAAGGTATAGAGGTTGTACTGGCTTTGGTTGGGGTGGAGTTAACTTTCTTCATAGCAGCTGGTATGATGCTGTGTCTTAGATTTGTGGCTAAAACAGTGTTGATAGCACACTAGTGTTTTACCTATTGCTGAGCAGTGCTTGTACAGTATCAAGGCTTTCTCTTTTTCCCAGCTCTGCTCCCTGCAGTGAGTAGGCTGGGGGTGGGAGGGGACACAACCTGGACAGCTGACCCAGGCTGACCAAAGGGATATTCCATGTCATACAACATCATGCTCAGCAATCAAAACTGAGGAGAGGAGGGGTTTGGAAGGTAGCCATTGCTTGGAGACTAGCTGAACATCAGTCTACTTGTGGAAGGTGATGAGTGATTGCCTTTGCATCACTCATTTTGTTTTCTTCCTCTTTGCTTATTAAACTATCTTTATCTCAACCCATGAGTTTTCTCACTTTGCTCTTCCTACTCCTTCCCCTGCCCCAGTGGGCTGGGAGAGTGAATAAGCAGCTGTGTGGTGCTTAGCTGCTGGCCAGGGTCAACTCACCACTCTGCTAGTTGGTTTATATCTGCATCAATCTTTGTAGAAATTAGTTCTTTCAATGCACCACAAGCTACATACAAATTTGGATTTTATTTTGGAAACGTATAGGACTGAATTGCATCTTAACTAGCCTTGATTTTTAGTTCTTTAAACTTTTCTCCTTTAGTTGTCTGAGGTCTAATTTCTGTGATATTGTACACAACACTGTTTTGAAGTATAAAGTTTAGTAATTTTATTTTATATATTTAAAAGACACTTTTAGGATTCGTAGCAAGAGACCAGAATCATGTCACTCAGATGATACTCCCATAGTAATAAGAGTGTTTTTCCAAAGCATTACAGACAGCTTCTTCCTTTATTAATTGTATGATGTCAGGGATTTCAGCTCCTAACCCATTTTGACCACTGTATTGGAAATATTCAGGGAAGTGATCTAAAATGAACTGTTTCAGTGTAAGATTGTTGAATCTAGGGAACTGTATATATTCTATATATAGATAAGCTAAAGTTAACACATCAGGAAACACAACAGTCCAGAGTGAATAAATGACAACTGGTATTTCACAGTGTGGAAATATAAATTGGAACACTAACTCATAACCAAAGATTAAGAAAGCATTGATATTATTGCAGGCTGATGAAAAGAATATCAGAAAGAGAATTCCAACTAGAGAAAAGCATGAGCTTCTCAAATACCACAGCAGGTCACAGATACAAAAAATGCACCTCATGCACTGCTATACCAGTCTATGTTGCAACTGGGAGGGTGCACCTGTGTTTACTGCACATGGCATCACAGTGGAGTTTGGCTCACCAACTCTGCAATGCAAGTGTCTTGACATGATTACTGGTCATAATGTAATGGTCTTAATCAAGTCATTAAATCTTCTGCTTTTCCTTACCACTGCCAGGGGTGATTGGCCTATACCCCACACAGTTGTGCTCTGTTATCACCCAGAACCTATAATATTTCTGTTTTTCTTTCCATTGAAGATGGCATGGCCTTGGATACAAGCTTCAGCAGTACCCACAATTGCATATCCATTAATTGCTGTATGTGGAGGGTAAGATATACATGTATCAGTTGGTATTCAGCATCAAGTGATTTTCCTGCGGGTAAGAGGGAGGGATTTTTCTCTTGTTAGCTAAGTGTGACGCAAGACATTTTGATGACTCCTGGGATTTGAATCTAACTAACAGCTTTACAAAATGGTTGGACAACTAACCTTAGACATTTTGCCTTTATTATGTCATTCTGCTCACAATTTGGCTGCTGGATTTGCCTCATGATAACTAGTTAATACATCTTTTGTATCCCTCCGGGATTATGCATTCCTTTGGCTCAAGTACAGATCAATAGTTCTGAGAGTGGAATTTATCACTGGCAATAACTCCTTTAAAGTTTATTTCCAAGGACATTTGTACTTGTACTATAACTTAAAGAAAGCAAAAATATTGTTCTACAGAAGTGAAGAAATACAGAACATTTGGCTCAGCAACAGCTGCTATGTATTTTCCATGCAGCAGGTTTACTCCTATAGTGAACAGTTTTGATTAATTCCTTACAAGCCATCTTGTGGATAAAGTTATAATAAGGAGTGGCCACTTCATGTGTGAAGTGATTAATTGTGAGAGGAATAAATGTTACATTGACTTAAGTCACTAAGCCATACAACATAAAGCATTAAATGTCTGCAAAAACCAAGTTTTCTTCATAGCTGAACACAATTATTCCTGATCTCCCACCACATCAGCACTATAAAGGGTAAATTCAAAGCCAAATTGTAATTGCCTTTTCTAGAGCAATATTCAGTAATCTATGACTTCCAGTGAATCAGCAAAAACAATCTGAAAGGTCATGATCTTGGAGGTCATAGCCTATCTTTTTTCTCTCCCCAGGATTTGCTCAGCTACCTGTAACCAGCCTTTAAAACATTAGTGTTCTGACAGGAGTGTATTATGGTTTAAAATTCCATTTATATATACAAAACCTACCATACATAGAATGCAGAGGCAAAACCCAGCCCCAAGATTCAGTAAAAGTCACGGCATAAATTTTGGTGCTGGCTGATAAACAGCCCAAAGGATTCCAAATATCATTTAAGGTGGAGCTGCTCTTAGTAGCCACAGTCTGAATTACAGGATGAAAAAGAAAAAGATAATGCCTCTTTTATGGCATTAAACCAGTTTTCCTTCTTCACAATACATCTAGATTACAGTCTTCATTAAAGGCCAATGTAGACTTCAAAAGAAATACATTTTTTATAGATCAGGTCTCTCACCAACACTAAAAAGATACCTTTTTTAATTAATAACTTATGGAAATTCTATTGCACCAAAACTCCCCTTGCTATTCTGACCAAGGGTTGCATAGAATTCTTCAGGACATTTGATTCATGGCTACAACCTTCTTCAGACTATTTCACTAAACCACTTCTTTACCCTTGAAGAAACTTGCAGTCTTTGCTACTACTTTTAATATAAACAAACTCTTTTGCAATTAATCCTTTACTTTCTTGAACTTATTTTAAAGAGAAAGTTGTCAGCTCTGTTTTCTTAGGTGGGTATTCATGTAGTTGAACATAAATGTTGATTATTCTTTATTTTACACTAGACAGCACATGTTCTTTCAGCCAAGGATGGAAAGAAGGTACAAGGGTTACAGACTGATCAGTGACATTTCTAGAAATAGAACTAGTTTAAATATTTGAATCATGCCATGGGTATATTAAATGCCACACCATGTGATCCTGAGTGACATTTTAGAGGATTAGCAGAGTCATAGCTAAAGTTGACACAGACGCATAAACACCAATAACATATATGCAAATTTTAAACTGTTAAGCTGTCTAATGGTGATGATGTACTGAGCAGAACTTTCCATGTAGTGGAGAAATGGGTTACAAAAGATACTGGTCTTTTATATTGGAGAAATAATTCCTTTGAGTCATCCTTAGCTTGATCTAGAACCCATAGAAGCCAGTGAAAATTTTTCTCTGCCCTTCTACAGCAGTTGTGGGCACCTTAGAAACATATGCAAGAAATGTCATAAGTAACTAAATGCCTGATATACCATTTTTAGATGCCTAAAAAACAGTTTACATTGCTTTTGCTTTGCTATATCACTCTACAAGGTCAGAGGATAATATCTAAATTAAAATATTAAATCTCATTAAATTGATGGGGGGTTTTTTCAGTTTCTCAGATCAGCCTGAGCAAGACCTGAACCTTTCTGACTGATCTCTGTTTAATATAAAAATCTCCAGAGTGCAGAAATAATGTTAGTGCAGACATAATTCTAATTATATCTTAATTATATCATGGAATGTCTCTAGGAAAAATAAACTAAAATTCAGTTTCTTTTCTCCTCGTAATTCCAGAGGTCAGTGAACTGGTATAAAAATCTAAGCCTCTTTTTAAAAAACTTAAACCAGAAAATGCCAAATTCCTTGCTGTGAAAGGAAGAGATAAAGAAAAGACTGACTCTTGATAGGTCAAACAACTACTCTTTAGTCACAACACTTTTTTTTCTACCAGATAAAGATCTATTCCATTAAGTTTGACCTGGTGAGATTTAGAACCCCAAGTTCTCTTGCTGAAACCAGTCAAAGGTGTTGGGAGTGCTTGCCTTTTTGAATCAGTCAACCACTATTTTACAATATGAAAACCTAATCTCCACAGTGCAGAGAGTTACAAACTCTCTAACTCTCAAATAACTTCCCAAATTAAAGATGGTTTCTCTGAACCTCTGCAAAGGAACTTATGTTTCCCCTTATTTAAACTGTTACTTAAAGGTTGACATTTGAAGGAGTTTCACAGTGGGCTGACACATTTTCCTGCAATAAGTAGTTATTCAAATCAATAAATTATAACCAAGTTACATCACATCCTGTGGTATTTTCAATTAATTTTTACTAAGCCTTATATTTGAAATGCCACCATTTGAGTTACCTCAAATAAGATAAGCAATAGTTAGTTAAACTGACCTTGAAGCTGAAGGTAGACACCTCCTGTCACATGCAGTGAGCCCAGAGTGTAAAGGGAATAAAAAGTTGGTGTGCTCACAGGATTCCAGGTAATATGAGAAGGGTAAAGGAGGAGACAGAAAGGAAAATAATTACTGCAGTGGCCAATCCTATTCCACTCAGTTATGTCAATGACATTTGTTCTCACAAGGGTGCCCTTCAGGACATAAATAGGATGTGGCACAAGGGGGCTATTTAACAGTTGGGTAATAGCAACATCATCTTTCAAAGACCTCTAAAGGGAAAGAGATTACATCAGTAAATGATTGACCAGACACTTAAAGGCATTGAGATGCCTCTCCAATGCTTCACCCCAAAGGCCCATTTGGCAGCAGTGAAAGGAGGAAGGTCATGAGCAGCTTCTGTGGTGGTTTGCCTTGCCTTGAATCTGAAAAATCAAGTTAAATAATTGCTCAGAGACTTTGGATCTTTTGAGCAGCAAAGGTATTTATTTGTAAACGTTGGGAGCAAGCGTGGTTCGGCACCACAAAGAACTTGCTCAAAGTAGCACACAAAAATCAGGGGTTTTATACAATTTTCCTACATGATTCTTTACATATGCATATGATTACATCATCTATCGATACATACTAATAATAGGTGGAGTACAGGTAGAGCTCAGGCGGAGCTTAGGGCAGTGCTTTTCTTGGACCTCTATTTTGGTGATACATCCGCTCTTCGGCCTCTGGCTCTGGGGGTGTCCAGTAGTCCTCTTCAGTTTGACCTCTTTACCTTTCCTTTGTGCTTGGCCCAATCACTGAAGCTTGGAGAAAGCCTTGGCTTCAGGCCTATTTCTCTAATTCAAATGTCTACCTTAGCGTACTTTTGCCTTGATTTATCACCCCTAGGCCTATTGAATAATGTTTCTAACATTCCTCTTAGTTTCAGGTCCAATGATCAAAACAGATTTTTCTTTAGCAACATAAGCAGAGCAGGTGGGGGGGGGGGGGGGGGGGAGGGGCTTCTCTCATCCAGGCAAGATATTTCGGTTAACTCTTTTAGACCTTGCTCTCATTTCAGCCTGCCTAACTACTCCTTAGATACACATAAGAGCAGGAGAAATCCACCTGTAACACCCCAAATGGAAGCTGGTCAGAGCAGGAAACTGGACCCAAGTTGTCAGGAGAATGAGAGTGTGATAAGTAGAGGAACCGGTTTTATTCCAAGCAAATGAAAATAAACAGAGGGTACTAACAAAAGAACTATTTGTGTATATTTACTAACTTATAGGCATACCGTAGAGGCTGTAAGGTGAAGGGTCCTGTCTGGACCTACCACCAGGGAATCTTTCGCAGCCAGGAACAGGGAACAAGTTATAAATAAAAATGTATTCCTCTGTGCCATGTGGATACACAGAGTGACCCTCCATACCTTGCAACGTGGGGAGGATGCAAGACCTCCCTGTAGGAGCCCAGGGGAGATATGTTACAACAAGCCAAAAGGTAACACCCAAAGCAGAGAAATTACCTTTTAAGGCAACTAATGGACAATGAATGAATATTCAACAGCTGATATCGAAGGGTACAAAAAAGTGTGGTTTTCAAACAGCGGGGTGCTCTTTGCATGATTCAGAGGTGCACCCAGTGCTGAAAATGGGTACTCAGCACTGCAATAAAAATTTCTGGCTATATTTCTTTGTCCTGCAGGTATTTTTGCCATCTTCAAAATTCAAGAGAAGAATTAACTTATAACAAGTAGTGCAATGTATTGGCACCTCACACGCTTTTCATCACAAACTGCTCCCATGAGGCTAGCAAACTTCCACACGTGTTGTATGCAACACAGTGAACCTGAACAAGTTCTACCACCAAGTTTCCAAGTGCAAATGGCACACAAACTTCCTTAATTCTGTTCTTAAAAGGTTTAATTTTTCTCTCAAACTCGAGCCTGTTTTGCACAAACTCTCCGTAAATAAACAATGATTAAACACTAATCTGAAGATTCACAAGAAACAAACCACTTAAATGAAACATAGCTTCAAATAGGCAACATTGAATTTGTTCTGTCATTAAAGAGGAGTAAAAATTTCTGCATAGAGAGAGCAGTAAATAAATATTAACCATACTGTCATTAGACAAAGATAAAAATAGATTGGATCAAAAAAATCGATTTTTCTACTAAAGGCCAAAGGAAAAAAAACTGTCCCCTGTTTCTCAGAAGAGAGAAAGAAAAGAAAAAGTCTGCCAGCTAGTCCTTTTGTGTAGGTAAATCACTCACTCCACCCAACATTTTTCTTAAAGTGCTTCCTTTAAGAGTTTAGTTTTTTTGAACAAGCAAATTTATGACACCATGGTAGTTTATGCTTGTGGATGCATATTCAAAATCCTTGCTCAATACAAAAAGTTTAGCTCTAATTCCCTTCCCTGAGGTATCAGTTCTACTGTCAATAACGGTATTAAATCTCTCTTTACCAAGTTTGTCCCAGCCTGAAGCACTATTAACAAATCTTTTTCAGTATCTTCTCACTTCTTTACATCAATAATTTTTACTCCCAAGGGGGAAACTGCTTTATCCTTACCCCAAGTTTTTTCTTTCTGATTCGTCCTATATATCTAGCATTTTACTCAATGGACCACTTAGGGAGAATGTTGAGGATTTTTCTCAACCTTTTCCTTCTTGGGGCTTTTCCCCACCCCCATCCCAAGGAGTGAACACACACGCCTTACATTCTCAAGCTTCTGCTTTAAGCCAGAGCCGCCTGAACATTTTCTTTAAACCGAAATTGCCGACCTAAACTAGAACCAGTCAAATGCGTCCTGTCTATACCGGAACTACCCTAAAACACTCTTTTCAGACTGGGCTACTCCAAAGTGCTCTCTTCCCTCCGGATCCCCCCGAGAAGCCTTCATTTTCCACCGGGTCCCCCCGAGAAGCCTTCTTCCCTCCGGATCCCCCCGAAAATGCTTTCTATTTCCACTGGGTCCCCCCGAGAAGCCTTCAATTTCAAGCCAGCACAAATGCACACTCCTTTGACCTTGATGAATTTTTCTTGAGCCCGATTGGGTCTCTCAGGGAGGGCTCACACTTCTCTTTTCCAGTCCATTGGTTGTTTTAACCAACCTATCAGATTGTTTCCCTGTCTCGGCCTCATGGTCCCTCGGCAATGAGCCCTGATTGGTCTAATTTTCTTACAGGTTTCCCGGTTCACCTCTATACAGCAATAGTAAGCAACAGTAACAGGATCACAACTATTAAAAGGTCATGGCTGCAACAGAACTGCAGCCACAGGCAACTGCAGAACACCCCTGATCACAAACTCCTCATCATGAGGCAATCATGGAAACCCTGCTTGTAATAAAACCGTTTCATTTATTTCTCACATTAAGGATATCTGAAGCCTTCAATTTAAAATTACTCTAGCTGCATACTAGCAATGTACTAAAAGAAATAATACATGATGGGTGGAGGTGCAAACAAAAAAAATGCAATTTCATTCATCAAACTGCTCCCACTGAAACTGAACATTTATCAACGTTGATAGGAACACAGAGGCCAATGCTGAACAGCTTTTTAAAAAATCCAAGACTTTGAAACACTTTTTTCCTTTGTACATTTAATATTTCTTGAATTATACTTGGCAATTTCCAAACCTCAATCTCAGCTTTGTGAAACTTTATAAAACATATACTTCTCTCCCCTCAAGTGTTTTATGACTTCTTCGAATTAATGAAGGAGTGTTGTGGTTTGATCTCATGTCA
>NW_020956206.1:0-47856 GCF_003031625.1 Empidonax traillii
GGAGGCTATTCAGCTTCCTGTCTCTGTCTACCAGCTCCAGAGGCCAGTTGTCCTGAGGACAGTATGTCTTACTGTTGAAAACTGAGACAAAGAAGGTGTTAAGTACCTCATCCTTTTCCTCATCTTTGGTGACTATGTTACCCCCATGTCCAACAAAGAATGGAGGCATACCTTGCCCCTCCTTTTGCTATTGATGTACTTGTAGAAGCACTTCTTGTTATCCCTAAGAGAAGTGGCCAGATTAAGTTCAAATTGTGCCTTTGTCTCTCTAATTGTTTTTTCTACATGTCCTAACTATATTCCTAAACTCTTCGTGAGTAGCCAGCCCTTTTTTGCATAGTTGGTAAGCTCTCCTTTTTCCCCTAATTTCCTGTAAAATCTCTCTGTTCAGCCAGGCTGGACATCTTCCCCACCAGCTTGCCTTTCAGCACACTGGGACAGCTTGCTCCTGTGTGTTCAAGACTTGGTTCTTGAAGCACGTCCATCCCTCCTGAATACCTTTGTTTTCAAGGATTGCTTCCCAGGGTACCCTCTGAACCAGTCTTCTGAATATGCCAAAATCTGCACTGCAAAAGTCCAGGGTAGAAGTTTTACTGATGGCCCTCTTTGTGTCCCTGAGTATTGCAAATTCTATTATTTTGTGGTCACTGTGCCCCAGACGGCCTCCAATCACCACATCTCCCACCAGGCCCTCTCTGTTTGTGAACAGCCGGTCTAGCAGGGCCCCACCCCTGGTAGGCTCATTTACCAGCTGGAGCAGGAAATTATCCTCTATACACTCTAGGAATCTCCAAGACTGCCTCTTCTCCTCTGTGTTGAGTTTTCAGCAGACATTTTGCAGGTTAAAGTCACCCATGAGAACAAGGGCTGGCGATTTTGAGACATCTACCAGCTGCTTGTGGAATAATTCATCATCCTCATCATCCTGATTGGGTGGTCTGTAACAGACTCCCACCAGGATGTCAGCATTTTTGGCCTTTCCTCTGATTCTGATCCACAGGCACTCAACCTTATCATTACTGTCTTCAAGTTCTACAAAGATGTGAGACTCTCTAACATATAGAGCCACCCCTCCACCCCTCCTACCTTGCTTGTCCCTTCTGAAGAGCTTGTAGCCATCCATGTCAGCACTCCAGTCATATGAGTCATCCCACCATGTTTCTGTGATGGGGACTACATCACAGCTTTCCCACTGCACAGTGGCATCCAGCTCCTCTTGTTTGTTACCCATACTGTGTGCATTGGTGTACATGCACTTCAGCTGGGCTGCTGATATCACTTCTGACTCAGGCTTTCCACCCTTAGGCTCATCTCTGGAGAGCCTGGTTTCAACCCCCTCCCCTTTCAAATCTAGTTTAAAGCCCGCTTGATCAGGCCCGACAACTTACAGCCTAGAGTCCTTTTGCCCTTGCTAGATAGATGAAGCCCATCTGACTCTAGCAGGCTAGGTTCTAAGGAATTCGCCCCATTGGTCAAAAAACCCAGAATTCCACTGGTGGCACCAATCCTTTAACCACCTATTGATGATTTTTCCTACTCCTCCCCTCATTCATCCCTGCTCCTGCAGGAACTGAGGCGAACACCACCTGTGCTTCTGTCCCGTTAACTAATTGACCCAGCACCTTGAAGTCGTTTTGAATTACCTTGGCACCTCTGTCATTAATGTCATCACTGCCAGCCTGGACCACCAACAGTGGATAATAATCAGAGGGCCAGATTAGCTCAGGGAGTCTCCTACTAATATCCCTCACCTGGGTCCCATGGGAAGTAATAGGGGTTGAGATGGGATTCCTTTACCTCTTCGATCAGGGACCTGTTTCCAATCCCCTCCATCTACTTGGTTTGCACATTCTTCCTGCTGGCAGGAGGGGCAGGGCTTCACCGTCTCCTGCTGGACTTCTTTTGGGGGTCGAAAGGGTATGACTCCACCAGTCTATTTTCCTTTCACCCTCCCTAATATTTCTTAGCCTCTCCACTTCTTCCTTGAGCTCTGTCACTAAGCACAGCCAATCATTCACCTGCTTGCATCGTACACGGGGGGCATCTCTCACACTGTCCTATGGTACTGATGCCAGGATCAGCCACTCTGTGCAGCCAGAGACCTGAACAGCTGCATCCTTCCTGGGGGTTCTGCCTGGGTTAGCACACTCCCCCTCAGAGCAGCAGCAACAGCTTTTGCTCATTTGGGAATTATTGCTGGGCCACACACCTACATCAAAAGCCACCAGGGACAGCTGGAAGGCTGGCTGTGCCCTTCCTGCTCACCCTGCCTGTGCAAACTGCTGTGCAAACTGCAACCTGCACTCCCTGGAGCAGTTTAAATCTCCCAGAAGTGAGCTCGGCTCCACCCCCTGGTCAGCTAATTAGGCCTTGCAGGGCAGCTGGGCACTGAACTAGGAAGAGAAAATGTAAAGCACCAGGAAGATTTTACAAGTTACCTGAGGGCTGGCAGATATGGCCCCACAGCCCCACAGCACTTGAGCCCTTCATGTGTGTCTATATGACTCCACCATGCTGGGGTGTGAGGACCCTGCAGCCTGTGCATCCTCACAGTTGTCTCATGAGCTGGGAAAATGCTATCCTTTCTACTTTACCAGTAGGCAGAGAAAAAAAAAGAAATTACTTAAATAGAGTTTCAGGAGTCTGAAGCTAGGAGAAATTTCTTCCTAAGTCAAAAGCAAATCCATTAATCACAGGAGACATGAACTGTAGAACCTGCTTTGGCAGGAGAAGACACTGTGCCTGAACATTCACCAGTTTGATGTCACGAAATAAACGAAAAATGGCCAGATCAGACTCATTTGTAGTTCTTGAGCTCACTGTTAAAGCCAGGGCTGTATGAAACACGCTACACTTTTTTATTTCTGTAGGACGAACAGGTGGAAAAGCTGATTTATTTTTGACTCTTTAATACTCCTTTTGGAATGTCCATTAACATATGACCATTTCTGTGCTGATTGTGGCCATTTTTCCGAATAGTTAGATCCAAGGAGCAGACGGCACAAGAGGGCCACAGCTTTGTCAGGACACAAGGAAGGCAGGAGACCCGGCACTGCACTTCTGTGCTAAGGGAACACGGGGGCACCACCCCCAAACATATGTCACTCATCATTGCTAAGTCATAGATGTTTTCCCCTTAACCAGGAAGCCCTAGGTTAAATAGGTAGCAGCATGGTAAAGGCTCTTCTGCAGATTCCACCCTTCTTCTGGGAAATGAAACTATTGAAAGACAGAAACAGTGTTTAACTGTGTCTGAATAGCTTGGTTTTGAGGTGGTGTTCAAGTGTCTTCGTAGTGGGTAGGGCACAAGTCCTCAGTCAGGATAGATGCAATATCATAATAATGACAATAAAACCCCAATGTCTATCATACATCTGAAAGATAGACTGCTTCACTACATTTCTCATAGCAAACATATAAGTAAAGGTATTCAGGTAACTGGTGGAGTGACACAGTAAATGGTGCCTAGAGAAATTAGGAATTTCTTTTTTATAAAAATCCTGCCCTATTACAGGATTTGCCTCTCAAATCCAAAAATCCCATCCTGAAACCCAAAGTTCCCATTCCAATTGCCTAAAATTTGCCTACTCAAATCCCACCAAAAAAAAAAAAAAAAAAAAAAAAAGGTTCAGAAAGGGGAATGCTACAGCTGTTCACCAGTATCTCTTTTGGCACAGTGCAGGAAAAGCAGCACAACAGTGCTGCGATGCTCTATCCAGGCTGGTTACTGGCATTGCTCCTCACAAAGCCTGAGCAGTAATCTTTCACATTGCTTTAGACAGTGGTTATTAATGTTAATTTGACACTTAGTTTTAGCAGTGCCATGGTATGAAGGGGTTTGTCACTTGTGTGAATAGAAGTTGTGGAGTTTGGATTAGGGCTTCCTTTCTACTTGCTAAAATGCCAGCAAATATTGATGCAAGGGCTGGGGAACAGGCTGCTCATTGCAAGCTGCAAGATCAGCTTGTGTGCAACTCCCACAGGGATTTTCTCTTCGTTTCTAGCAGTGGTGCTTCACGATGAGGAACAATGTTTGCTCTCAAAGTGTTTTCTCAGGTTCAGTATTATTACCTCCACTGCCAAATCAGCTGTTTACCCAAAGTCGTGGAGCGGACAGCTTTCAGACTGTGAGGCGTCTCTGGTGATGCCTGTGCTGTGCTACCTGCAGGCAGCACTTCTCTCCTGAACACCCATAGGCACTACATACACAACACTGAACATTCTTTTCCTTCTTGCTTTCAGAAAAGCAAAAGGAAAATAAGACCCGAAACTTTGCTTATAACTGGAACCAGGATTTCAAAGTCAGAAGCTTAAATTTAGGGTCCTGAATACAAACTGGGGCATTCAGAGGAGACCCTGAGTGTCAGAACTTCCCACGGAAGACCATGGTACCAGAGCTCTGCAAAACATGCTTCAGACTGGATGTGGCCCAGAACTGTTTGCACACAAAGCTTCATATGCTTTCAGAGCACATTAAGGAAACAGCCTTCTCACGGTTTAGATGTGATTTACGGTCAAAATGATGTGAGCCACAGAAAAAGGTATGACCAGGTAGCAAGTCCCTGCAGCAAACCAGTGACTCTGGGACTGCTGAGGACACAGAAACTGAAGAAACATCTCTGACAGCCTTTAAAATGTGTTACATGATGGTGCTTGTGACCCTGCCTTTGCCCCAGGCTATGCTATAGCTGCTAGAATTTCAAATCTCTTTCAGTGAGGGCTGAGTGGTATCTGGGCAAAGAAAAGAAATAAATAGGTTTGGACATTCCACGTTTTCCATTTGGGGAAAGTTAACTTTCCTCAACTTTTGTTCCCCTTGGTTTATTTTATTTCTTTTCCTTTTTAGTATTTGAAAGTGGGGGATTTTTTCACATTTAAAAAGTCATATGATTACTGCTGTCTCAGGTTACAGAATGTCAGGTTACAGAAGCCTAATGGCTTAAAATGACTTCATCTGTAAAGGGTGGAAACCATGACTTTGTCATCAAGGCCTGATAATACTCAAACATTTCAAGCTCTCATTAGAATCAATAGGGGCATCCACATTATCTGAGCATACTATAGGTAAGACCTAAACACTGACTTTGAAGTTGAAGGTAGAAGTTTTTGTGTTAAAAGCCAGATGTGGCACAACCAACATGACAGTGGCAGAGAATATCTTGTACCATATTCTGATTTAACCTTGTTCCTTTTGTCCACAACTTTAGTTTTTGTTCCATTAAGTGTTCTTGGTAGATGTGTGTGGAGAGGGGGAAGGAGGCTGGAGGGAGTGTTTTTTTCCTTTTAACAATAATATCGTTCCTCCATAAAAGATATGAAGCAGAAGACTGAACAGAAAATCTAGCTATTTTATTGCCCCAAGGCATTATTCATTTTCCTGACACATTATGTTTTTAATTAAAATTGCACATGAGTTAATTAAAATGTTCATTCAGCTTTTTTTTTTTTTTTTTTTCTTGCATGGGTGCCTTGTTACTCTCCCAGCATTTTAGTAGAAGGCTGTTACATTTCAACAAACTGCTGGCTTTATCAGCTCAGACTTCTACTGACAGACTGTCATGTTCTCTACACCTTTTTATCTCAGATGTTCTAATTTTTTTAAATACCTTCTCTAGTGTGGGGGTTGTGGTTTTTTACAAAATATTATTATTATTTTGCTACCAGCACCTTCCACTAGTTGTTTGAGCTTCGGTTTATTAAGGAGACATTGTCAGAAATGGGCAGGAAGGTTTCACAAATAGGGGTCACAGAAGTGTTATCCTGCAAGAACCAGGGAACATTGTCAAAGCTCACTCTTATGGAAACTGCTCAGAATAATCTGTAATACAAGTACACACTAACTTGGGAAGCAACAGTAAAGAAAAAGAGCATTCAAAGAAAATAATCCTCAAAATCCTTCAGACACCTTGCTTACACTGAAATATGTGGAATCCCTAGATCTATCCATTACATGTACTGAATTTTTGATCACTAATTTGGAAAAAAGAAATGCTGTAAGACAGACACAGACTTTTGTCCATCTTGTCCAGTCCTAAACTCTATTTTGAAAAGATATAGTGGGATTTGAACAGTTTGAGAAAATGTTCCTTTTAATCTGAGTGTTCTTGGTGGTTTATTAGGAATGGCAAGAGAGATTTCTTAGGCTGTGGACTAGTAAAAGCTGCTTTATTCAGTTTTCTGAGAATTTATTTCTATGCTTAAAATTCCCAAGTCATGAGTGGAAGTCTGTCCTGATTCCTTTATCCTGGCTTCATAACATGCTGAAATGCAGTTATTTCCCCCAAGCACTACCAGAATTCATTTTGGGAAGGGAGCCACCATAAAAAATGTTCTCTGCCCCAGATGTCAACCAGCTTCTAGAAAGGAATAGATTTCACACATGGGTCATCTCTGCATTTCACAGAGGTTGTAAACATAACTAGTGCACTTGTTAAGAGTTATCCTTTTTGAGCATCACAACTTAGAAAGACATATAAGGCCAGTAAACTATAGCAGGGGTAAAAGATAGAAAGCGCATAAAGCAAATGTTTTCTGAATAGGTGTACAGTAAGCTGTTGTGCCTTTGATGAAGCCTTCAGAGCTTGCAGAAACACATTGACGTTTGTCACTAACATCTTGCATCCCGGCTGCTGAGCCACCACGTGCATGGACAAAACGGAGCTTTCAAGCGAATATTTATGTTGTGTGTAAGTGCCACGCACGCCTTCTAACAGCAACACTGAAGCCAAGTTTAAAAATCAGACCTCAAAACAACAGCTCCCATAACTCAAATAGAGAAGGAGGGATGGGCTGAGAGGTTCAAACTTTTGTCTCAGCTAATATGCATTAGTGCCATTTGCTTTTTTCACACAGCATGAGTTAAGGACAGACTGTCAGCTGTAACTTCGAGCTTCCTGGATGCTGTCAGCTCATTTCACAACCTTCATATTCTTCATATTATTGAAGTGGAGCTTTTTACATTTTATTCTTTGACTTCTCGTTGTATCTTCGTAAGAATAATGTGATTTTGAGGGAAGTGTTGAAAGGTTTGAATGTGGTAACTAAACATTTACAAAAGATCTTTAGCCTGAAATATGTAAATATATTTCTGTCAGTGGTTCAGATAGCAGTGTTTAATTTTGCAGAAAAATTGCAAAGGTTTCTTTTTATTTTTTATGCTGAATTTATGTTTAGATGAAAAGCACTTTAGGAAGTAGAAGAAATTATTTATTTTTAAAACTCTCTTAATATGGCATTTTAGACATTTTACAAAGGGTGTGAAAGATAAGGTTACCAGTCAAGAATAATGTTTTACAACATCATTACCCTGATAACACCCAAAGCAGCTCTCTTTGAATCATATAATTTGGTATATATCTATATTTTGAATCAAATAATATCCTCCTCGGTTATGCTAATTTTGCTGTGCGATATTTATTTAGGCATCAAGAACTACTTCACTGAAACTCAGCTAAGAAACCCTACTGCTTTCCAAAAGATCAAGATTTGACTGGTTTGGTTTCAAATATAGCTTGGTATTTCATTTGTTGTAAGACTGTATTTAGTTCACAGGCTATGAAAAATTTGCTCCTTTATTACTCTGTATTGTCTACACATTGAGCAGAAAAGAAACTCCAAAATATTTCTTTGCAACTTTTATTGAAATTTCACATTAGTGGAAATTTTCTTGCAGAACACAAAAACAGAAGAGGGGGACAATATACCTTATGCCTGTTGTACACGTTGTACCTTATGCCTGTAAGCACAACAAAAATGGCCAGTGGCTGGTGCATTTATCACTATTGCTAGGCACAGACTTGGGAAACCTTTACTACTGTGTGGAGTTCTGGGCCCCAAGATTTAAGAAGGATGTGAAGGTCCTTGAATGTGTTCAAAGGAGGGCAACGAAGCTGGTGTGAGGGCTGGAAGGCATGTGCTGTGTAGAGCGGCTAAGGACTTTGGGCTTGTCTAGTTTGGAGGAAATAAGAAGGCTGAGAGGTGATCTCATTACTCCCTCTTGCTAAGAAGGGGAAGTGAAGAGGTGGGGTGAGGATCCATTCCCCCCATATCCAGTGATAAGACGTGTGGCAATGGTTCAAAGCTGCACCAGCAGAGGTTCAGACTTGACACTGCAAGCATTTCTTTATTGGAAGGGTGGTCAAACACTGGAACAGGCTTTCTAAGGACATGGTCAATGCCCCAAGCCTATCTTCTTGACATTACCATTTTCCACTACTTTCTGACTTGTGCTGTAGGGTTTTTTTTTACTTTCCTGTCTCTATTCCCTACCTTTACTAAAGTCTTCTGGTCCTAGCAGATCTTTAGCACTTCACAGGCTAAGTATCTGTCCCTACCACAGACGCCTGCGTAAAATTTTTACAGAGAAGTATCAGTAAAACTGAAGCATTTCATAAAGTTGCATTATTTTTACCAAGTTTTTCATTTAGGAATATTAAAAGGCTCTAAAGAAACACTGGAATGAAATAAATTATTTTCTTCAGCACTTTTAAACACCATTTTGAATTTGTGGATTTGTAATAATTAGTTCTTCTTGGTTTACAATGTTCTTTAACGTGAGTGAAAATCATTTTAAAAACAAAGGTTTTATTCCATAAACAAAGGTTTTATTCCATAATCTTTTTTTTTTTTTTTTTTAAATGCTACCCACATTTCAAAATCACTGATTTGGAAGTGGCCTGGAACACTTTTCCAACATTTTTAAGGGACTCTAAAATTAAAAAAAAAAAAAAAAATCCTCTTTCTCCTTATTTTTACACGCTGTAATCTGGGTACCTTGAACTTCCCACACAGCATCAACCTTTTGTGCTTTCATGTAGGAAAAGTCAATGTTTAATCATAAAAGAGTTTGAGAGTCTATATTAAGAATACAATCTAACTTGGTATCTGCTGTTTGAGATCCTGCACACTATGAATTTCATACAGTAGGAATTAAAATCTGGTATAATTTCATGACCCATATCACCTTCTCCCTCACAGACTCCAACTGTGTGAAGTTATTTCCATAAAGAAATGTGGGGATATTGTAGGAAGCAAACTGGATTTACCAACAGTGCAAAGCTGTGGTGAATATTACATTTGAAGCCAACTCCTCTTATTATAGATATATTTAACACTTCCTGAAAATTCCCTTCAAAAAAGTAACAGTAATTTTCATCAGCTCTGGGAAAAGAGTCATCAAGTATCTCCAGGTGTAATGTATTTTTAGTAGAACCACCCAAACTGTTAGCCACAGTTGTGAACTCTGCTGAGGAAGTCTCTCGGCGCTGCAGTGGCAAGCTATCTGCCCACAGGCAGTTTGAGTGCTCCAGATAGAGGTGCAAGACCTTAAAAAAAAAATCTAAAGCCATGCCATAAACAGTAAGCATTTTTAAAAATCTTTTTTCCCCAGTTTGGAAAGGAATGGAATAATAGAAAGAGAAACAAACTGTTCTGAGAAAGGAGCAGCCTGAGGAGACCGGCTTCGCTGCAGGGTCATTGATCCTCCCCTGTTCTACCTCTCATTTTCTCACGTAGGCACTTACCTAATTCTGGACCTGCAGAAGCCCCTTGCCTTTTCTCTGCTCATGCTCTGCCTCCCTCACTCCCTTTATGCTTTCCCAGCGATTCCCAGGAAGTTGATTTCCAATAATCACCTAATTTCCTGCATGAAGTGGCACAGGACGCCCCAAGACTCCCATCATCTTGCATGACCACTTTTAGCATGCTTAGACTCGTAAGTCCCGCTGCTTTCTGCCCTTGTAGACACAAAGGTTAACGGAGATTAAGCAACTTTTCTTAATTGTCAAACTCCAGCCATGAGACTGGGAAAAGAGGATTTATAAGAAGGACATTTACAGCCCTCTCATATTTCCCCCCATTAAGGGGCAGATCTGAGATGAGAAGTCCAGACTGGCTCCAAAAGCTGAGCTCTGTCAGAGCAGACTCCTTCTAGAGATAGTTTCCTCTCCTAGAAATACAGGAGAACAAACGAGTAAATGAACAAAACTCCAGCCACCTTGGACAAATTTCCTGTATGCTCGAAGATCATCCTGCCTAAGCACAGTAGTCCTGACAGCCCCTGGCCAGGCCGCAGCAACACCATCCAGGCCTGCTGGAAATGCAGCAGGTGGTAACCTCTGCAAGGGAGATAAAGACTTGGAAATGGCAGTGATTTGTACCCTATGGAGATAAAGCAGAATCACTGCTAAAAATGTATTTGTTTTTTTTATTATTTGTTCACTCAGCTCGAGTAAAGCCATTTGGGGAGCTTTTTGTTTGCTTTTTTTATGTTACTGCTCTCATTCTTCAACATCATACAAGACTAAAACCTTGCTACGAATGAAAATATGGACCTGAAAGCCTTTTTTTTTTTTTGTATGCAAAGAATGAGAGTTCCACTGTGCAGACTTGCATCTATCTCCGCCTATATGAAGATGCAGCAGGGCCCAAGCACAATTGTCACCCCTTGAACTCTCAAGCTGGCAGTACAGAATGGGTTTTCTTCTACACTCAAATGAATTTGTCGTTTCTGTGTATATATTTTTATCTTTTTACTTCTCAATAAATATCGATGTTCTCAGACAAATAGAGAAATAAGACAATAAAATATCTAAATTTCACCTACGTATAATTTTAAGGCCTTTGCTGCATTTCTTACTCTCATTTATTCCCCTCACTCATCAGTAGGTGTGGATAGCAGGTTTACCTACTGACTTGCCAGTTGTATTTGTTCAACAGCTCTAACTCAATGACATCATTTATTAGAGAGATAAATGAGAGCAATTAAGCATCATGGCCATAACTGGTGAAACTTTCTGCAATGAGAGCATTATTAAAATGACAGAGTGCTTGTCTGTGCCTGCCCAAGGTGTATGATTCAGCCTTTCTCCTTTGCCTGGTGGAGTGACCCCCAGCAGCATACCTCATGTGCATTGTTTCTATAGGGCTATATATAACCTCTCCTGTAAAATAGCAATGTCAATTGATTGATGTCCATTTAATTTTTAAGAGCCATCTTCCGCTATGTTATTTAGAGTTAAACAGGACAGGTATTAAACATTACACTTTGGTTCATGTTTGTTAAACTATTCACTTGAATAACCTCCTCAGATGCTGATAAATGGCACCTTCACAAAGAATAGCTGTTACTTTTTCACATAATATACTGGTGTTTAAGGCTTCTTATAGTATGTCATGCTCACAGCCTCACTCTGTCATTCAAAACCCAAATGACATTTTATTAAAACTGTGTTTCTTTTTAATCCTATCTGGCTAATGTTTCAAATAATTTTTAATACTGGGTTTAGGGGAAGGAGGAAAATTGCCCTGAGGAGAGGAAACTCCATTCTGCCAAGCCAAATTATTAGGTTGCAAACTAGGGCTTGTTTCCCTTAAAAAATTCAGTTCTCTGATTTGGGCAGAAAAGTGGCTGTAAAAGAAGTGCAGAAAGAAATAAACAGCTTGAAAAATAAGACCATTGAAGGAAAAAAAGTAGGAGTAATACATGGAAAGAGAGGTAAAGATGGTCAAATACAGCCTGAAGAAGAAGAAAAAAAAAAAAAAAGCAGAGAGAGAGAGGAACTAGAGAAGGTGCTCCAGACTTCCTCCAGTTTCCCCAGGTTATAGGACTGAGCTGTGGGACAAGCAGCCTTACTAGTCGGAGGCATCCCTGCCTGCTCCTGCCTTCCTGCAGTAGGGATGTGATCTGCAACCTCCTTGCCAGGAAACCCTATCATCTCTCATGGGACATGATCCCCATATGGGAGCCCTGTAAGGCTTCTTGGGAGTCCTGGTCTGGCTGCAGACATGCTATATATGTATAGAGCACACACCAAATGCATATAGATGAAGCAGCTGTGGTGGCAGATCCTTGCCCTTTTCAGATGTCATAAAGGTAATGTATTGCACAGGCTGTGATGTGGCTGGCAAGAAAAAGGAGACAATGTCACTCTACTCTTGGATCCAAATGCTTCATTTTATAGAGCGTATGATTTACCTGTGGTTTGTATCCTAGCGGGCACTGCCCAGAGCACAGTGCCCAGCAGCCTGTTCCCAACATGGTTCCATTGCCAGGAACGTCAGGGAGGTTGAAATGGGAGCCAGGACCAGTGGGGTAGTGCAAGCTGAGGCCAGCTGCACCCTGACCCCCAAGGGCTGCCTGGGAGAGGAAACCTGAAGCAAAGCATCACTTCTGAGGAATCTCTTCCAGGTGCGTGAGGAGGGAGACAACCCTGGGGTCTCAAAATCAGAGAAGAAAAAAGGGGGAAATTAAGGATGGATTTGAAAACCAGCCAGATACCTACTTTGGAAAGATTTTGCAGATATGTTAAGCAGAATTTAGAGTAACCATCCTCTTCCTCTGAAATGCTGCTCATTTTTCTAGATGTCAGGAAATCCTGAATGCATTTATTGCCACCCTTTCCATCCCTACCAAGCCTGCAACAGTGGTGAGCCTGTAGTATGAAGGTGCAGAGAAATATGGAAATGGATTAATGCTTTATTATTTAAGGGTGCCTTTAAGAGTTGTCCACAGACTTGAAAGGTGTCAAAGGTTAAAGAGAAAACATACAGAGGGATGCTGGGGAGAGGTGATGTGTTTACAATGCCAGAGAAGGCATGGAGGGCAATGGGATGGAGGCAGCCAAGGTATGTGAAGTAAAGAACATATTTTTATGTGCCCAAAAATGTGCCTAAGTGATGAGAAGGATGCTGCTAAAACAGACACAAAGTTAAGCACCTTCATAAGGGATACAAGAATAACCATGCCAGGTCAGACCAACAGTCCATCTAATTGGCCTCTGACATGTCACAGCAAGGTTTAGAAACCCATATTAAGTCATCTCCTGCACTGGAAATAATGTCCTAGCCAGGATGAGCAGGCAGTCAGGGTGTTTTGTACTTTAAGATAGGAGTACGCATACTGTTAGGAAATAATTTATTCTAATGTAATGTGACTGAATGCTCTCAATATCCACAGAAAGGTTTTATACATTTACTGAATCCTGCTGATTTTTGGCTCAGTAATATCTGTGAAAAGAGTTACACTAGTTGTCAAGGAGTTATATAAAGACAACATTTAACTTTGATCGCTGTTAAACTATCTGCAATTCAGTTTCATGTACTGTTCCCATTTTATGCTTTTAAAGAAAAGTATAGAAACAGCGGACCAACATGTGTTTGTGGGGAAAATGTTGCTTCTCTAACCTCCACTTTTTGCTTACTCAGTCATCCTTCTCTTCAAGGAGCCAGAACTTCTTTGCTGTCTGTGGTCAACAGTTTTCTTTGCTGTCGATTTAAGCCAAATAAAAAAACCAAACTCAACCTTTGTATTTCATGACAGGAGAAAACCAAGATGGTTGTGGTTGTTGCTGTTATCAAGGATGCTAGCCATGTTTACCATGTGATGCTCTAAAAATGCACAATCCCATAATATCCATCCTTACTTGTTTCCTAGATGAGACGATATCCGGGAAAAAAATGGATTCTACAATGAAAGCCAATATACATGGTCTATATTTCCCCAAGTGTATCTGCATCTTTTAAATCAGACAGCCACTGGCATGAAATCAGTGTACCTGTGTCAGAGATGAACAGATTAATAAAGAAAACATCTTCCTTCTAGGGAAAAATATACATATATATTAATGTTAAGTTTATAAGAAAGTTCTCACCTGGTTACTTCATCATACCCTTTAACCTTGGATGGTGCCTGTCGCATCTCACTTGACCTGCATAATAGATGAGTTCCTAGTCCTCAAAGACTGGGGAAGTTTCCACTCTCACCTGTGAAAAAGTTGTAAATACATAGATTGCTGAAGGATAGGTACTGCACATGGGATAACTGAGTGCCCAGACTTAAAATGGGGCTGCTTTTTTCATCTAGACATCCTTCAGCTGAAAGTTTTCTTCTTATTGTCGGGAAAGAAAAAAACAAGTTTGGATTATTCTTTTTCAGAAACATTGATAATGCGAGCCCAGAGTAGGATGATTTGTCAACAAATTATGGCACAGGTTATTTCATAGAGAGTTTATTCAGTAACAAAATTTCATATGCTAGTACCAAGCCATGACTGTATCGCATACATTTATCTTGCAGTTAGAATTTACCCTGTGCAGTTAGAATTTGTCCTGCACAGTGAATAGATTTTCATTAAAAGATTTTAAATAAACCATATCTTTTCTCATTAACAACGAAGAGAAGTAGGTGTCACATTTTGCCTTTCACCTCTATCCTCGTGCATTTTGATGTAATGCAGCAGAACGCTTGCTACTATTTAATTAAACAGGAATCTGGATTAACTCCAGCTGTGGGCCATGTAATCAGGGCTTGTGTGTGTTCAAAAAGGGGTGTTTTCCTTGGCTCGTATTTCATTCCAGCATGGAAATCTGCTCTCACTCAAACCTGTCCCCATGCTGCAGTAAGTGATCTTCCCTCCCTTCTGAATCATACACTTAGGCACCCCCCACTACAATTCTTTGAAAAGAAACAAAAAAGCAAATAGCTTGACTTGCCCACTTACACTAAGTACTATTTAATGATAAGGGGCTTTGCTTTTTCATGTATAAATCTACCATTTATTCAAGTTTATATTGTCATGACTGTAGGATCTCTCATATTGTTTTATTCAGATTCTCTCCAGATGACTACAATTTAATTGTCTGGTGCCAATCTCTTAAGATGAGCTCAATGCTCAGAAGTAATTTTACCTTTCTTTAAATAGGTATATATGACTGACAGGCACACATTCAGTTCTTACTACTTCTCAAGGTATTTTTGCTACCATTCAAATAATAAATTATATATAAAATAAACATAATAAATTGGACTGAAGTTGCAAATCTTTTTTTCCCCCGATAGAGGAAAATTATCACAGACCCCTATATATATTTGGGTGAAAGTCTACTCCATCCATAATATCTACATCTTCTCAAGTCTGAATATGGATGTGCAAATGTGTGTACAAATTAATGAAATTACACATCCGTGAGAATTTGTGATCATATTTGATTTTCAATAGTCTTTCCGAGTATGCACTTTGCCCCTTTAGATGTCATTATTGATCCATGGTGGTGCTTTTGACAGAATATGTCTCGACCAACAGGAAAGACAATTGTCAAATGATGTTGCTCATTGTTCATTTCCTTAGACTGGACATCTTTTTGCAGTAATTTGATATGGCAAGTTTTCTCAAGCTATCAGCAGAGATTCAGACTACAGATGATAATGAAAACTAAATCAGAGTTTGCCATGCATAAAAGATTCTGAAACTTTGAATTTTTAAAATTTTGTAGCTTGTGTGGAGGTTACAGATGGGTAAACTCAAAACGTTTGGCCTTACCACAATATTAGATTTGCTGGCCAAACATCACCTGCCAAAACAAACTAGAAATAAATAGCTCTCCATTTTCAGCAGAACAGAGCCATTTTCCCTCCCTTTTTTATTTCTCTTTTAATCTTTCTTCCAATTCATCAGCATGAAAAGACTATTGAATGAAATTCTAGAAAATACATACAAATATTTTAGAATTTCTGATAAATTCCCTCAAGGACATTGTAAATGGCAATTTTGATCACCACAAATTTCCTGTTTGTTGTATAGGAATATATAGTTGCATGTGGCAGGATGTTTTCTTGTATCCCATAATGTCCATAGTCTGTCTCTGGGGGAACTGAAATTTTAGATCTCACTTTCTTTAGTTCTTTGTTTTATTTAAAAAAAAAAAATCAGCAAAATTGTTCTCATTTTCTTTTTTCTTCTCAGGGTGTTATCTAATTCATTTCTTTCTGTTGTTCTTCAGTGATTTTCCACCTACCCTTCATGCCAGTCCTTACAAAGAAACTAGTCATTATGGTACTGTCTCTGTAACATTTCTCGTCAAGACAGTGGGTGAGAAAGTTTTAATGTCAGTCCTAGAATCTGCTCTGATGAGATTCTAATTAAGTTGCCAGTATAGAGAAAATTAGAAAATCACAGCAGTTTAAAGCTTAACCTTCAAGGAAGCTTGAGCAGATATGAATAACGTTATTTCTGAAAGACAGTGTGAGTGCAGTTGCGAGCGCTAATGTGAAGCGATGCATGTTCAGTACATCATCTTTCCACACTGTTAAGTGGAACAAGTCATAGCACAAGTGTAGGTTTAAGTGCTTGAGGATCGAAGAAATACTCTTATTCTTGAAGGAAAATGTGGTGACAAAGGCAGTTTAAATGAAATCATATGGTCAAAAGTACCCCCTGTGCTTTTTATTTGTCTGCAATCCAGGTCATGGTTGGGCTGTACCTTCATCATTTCACTGTTACCAACTCTCACCAGCCATAAACAACCAGACAAGTTTGTACGACATCTGAATATTTGAAGCAAAATCAGATTTATGATTACACTTCTATACAGTTTTTCATTCTGGATGGAGAGCTGTCTCAGATTTTACATCATGTTCACCATTCTAATATGTAGCAGCATATATATAAGTTGTGGCAACTACATATATGCTTACATTCTGCTCATTTGGAGATGAAGACATCTAAAGCAAACTTGAAATGAAAACCTGCCCATCCACATTTTTATTTATTATCATTTTATCCTTCTTCTGAGTGAATAAACACTGGTACTGCTCTGTACAGATATACCTCAGTGATAACTTGCAGCTTCAACAATACTCCAGATCTTTGCCTCCACCTCTATTTTTAATACTGCTGTGGATTTCAACCAAAAAACCAGTGCAAATCAGCCAGGCAATCCCATGACAAACTCCACTAAGGACTTCACAGTTAACAAAACAATGAATGAAACATCATTCTGGCACACAGAGCAGCTTTCTGCTGTCTTCTGCCGCCTTTACTTTTTTTTTATCCCGAGTGGAAAAGCAACTTCAAAAACAAGGTGCTGTCATTTTAGCAAAGGAGAATTAGGACTGTGAAAGGATGAAGTGTCCTTGCACAGAAAGACTGCAGCTAAAATTGTATCAATATTCCTGTTATAAACTGATAAACACAGAGCTCCGTGAGGTCAAGTTGTACATGCTTGAGCTGACATGCCAATCTGCCAGCAGTCATATGGTTCTCATATGGCGACACGCCACAGATGCCAGGAAAATGTGAGAAGTTTCTGGCTCATTTCATTTCGCTCTCCTGAATGCCATGTTTGCCTGCACACACACACACACACACACACACACACACACACACACACACACACACATACACACACACAGAGTAGATTTTCTATTTTAAATAGAGCTGTTATAGCCCATGGATTCCCATTTCCTTAAAGGATATGTGATAACTCACCCAAACTGATTCCCGAGACTTCATAGCAAGACTTGTCTTGGAAATGAGAGCAGGTTTTGTTTTTTTTTCTTACAAGCCTTCAAAACACTCCCCTAGCCATTTTTAAATGACATCAAAAGACGGAATTAGAAAAAGAGACAGACAAGATAACAACACATCATATGCGGATGCATTTTGCACTCTTATAATATACATTAAAGGAAAGGAATCTGAAAAGTTTTAGTTGTCTCAAAATGAGACTTCTTCTAATCTCTAACAACATTAAAACAGCTCTTATTAATGCTTGAACAGTAGCAAGTATTTCTTTCTTCGGTTCTGTTTCTTCAATGTGCATTTTTGTATCAAAAATATAATGCCTCTATTGCATGGACTGACATGATAGTACATTAACAATTGTCTACATTCATATTTGGTAAACAGACCACAATTATTCATTGAGTATATAATGCACAATTTACAAATTGTTGAAATATGTATTTCCACATCAGACCGTCTTTCAGGCTTTTACATTCTTTTGTGTCAGGTTCAATTGTCTTCAGGATGAATTGTTTTTCTTTTCCTTCTTATAAACTGTTACTAAAGGGAAAAGGCTAAGACAAATGTAACTCCAGCCATTTTTAGTGGAAAGACTTGCTTCTACAACAGAGAGCGTACACTTCACCCTTGCTTCACCAAGTCCAGCTACTGTGATTTTAAATTAACTTACTTCAAACTGTTAATGGAAAAAACATAAACTGGTTTTAGGCTTAATACATGACAACCAAAAAATTCACAATGTGTGTGTGTGTGTGTCTGTGTGTGTGTGTGTGTGTGTGTGTGTATGTGTCCACACACATGCAACTATACAAGGAGTGGTGATTTCTCCATGCAGGACCATGTTTGATAGTAATTCACCTCTGGCACCTCACCTACCTTTGTTCAGAAATCCGTCTCTTCAAGAACATTAAAATACCACATTTCTGGCAGCTTCAGATTAGTCTATAGGGAAATAATTTCTGTTTTTCCAGTTTTAAGACTTTCCTTCTAGAAGTTCAAGAACAGTAACTTTCTCATGCATAAAAAGGCCAGCATTTGGCAGTAATAGCCTCAAAATTTACAAAACCTGAACAAAAAATTTCAGAGAATTCTCTGTGCTCTGAAGATGTGAACAATTCAATACTAAACATTTAGATTTACTTTTTTTAATTTCCATTTATATGTCACTTGTAAATTGAGAGAGGAAGATCACCTTACGTATTAAGACAGTAGCCTACAGTTAAGGAAAAGCAGGTTTGACTCCTTGCTTGACCTTAAGTTTCCTGCACAATCCTGCTCCTTAGTCTCTAATTAACTTACCCCCAATCCCTTTCCCCAAACTTGTTAAGGTTTGGCACTTGACCTATAAATGTAGGAAACTAGGAATGCTTCTGGTCTTGTGGGTTCAAATTAGTGTCCTATTTGCATCCTGATGCTGGAGAAAAGCCTTTATTGTTCTTTCCAGCACCCTAAGTTTCATGGAAAAATGAGTGCAGATGCCAGTGAGAGCATAGTTGGGCTTTGGTGCAGTCCCACATCTTGTCAACAGGGAGGCCGTGACCTCAGGGCAGGGCATGTCAAATACCAGAGGTCTAAGTCCACACACCAATGTCTCGGCTCCTGGCATGCCTCGCGTGGATGCTCAGGCAGAAGACAAATAAAATGTGACATAAGAGTTCTGCAAATCCTGACATGACTTCTGTTAAGTATCTGAAAGACAAATACTAGTTGTATTAAAACTGAACCAAATAATTTCCCTGCTTAGAAAGAGAGTACTACTGGAATATGCTTCAGTAACAAATCCCTATTTTCCTTCCCTCAAACCATGGTTTTAATATTGCTTGCATAGGTCTTTCTATTTTTTTTAGGGTCTTGCCTAGCTTATCAGGCTTGTCAAGGTAACTGCCACATAGAAATTGCTTTCAAAAAAAAAGGATATTCTTAATAGAATGATGAAGCATTCCTGACATATTTTGACTTGAAAGTATCATCAAAAAACAGTATCATGTGAAATAAGAGTCCTCAGTACAAGTTTGGAGTTTCCTGTTCATCTTTTTCTTGACGTCAGTATCTGTGAAAAACGTCACAGACACAAACTTGGATCTACAGTCTTTGTTGAGAAGTCTTTTTTTTTTTTGCCTAGTGTATTTACTCAAGGGACCCTCATTATTGCAATAAGAATAAAAAAGAAGCTGAGGAACAGGACTCCAGTTTGTTTGTTGCTCTCTAAAACACATACATTTGCACAAACGTTTAGGAATAAACATTTGTGTTTGTGCTTGCACAGCAATTAACAGATTGTAAATACCATCCAAAGGATGCCATTCACTCAGATTTATTGCATGCACAACCCCTACTTGGATTCTGGTACATAAGACATGGGTCCTGATTAGATTTAACTTTCCTTTTATTGTTAGCCTTCAGTGAGGATAAAGGAGTTCTTAAATGAAGTCAGTCTGATTTAACTCAATGTACTTCCTCTTGAGATTATATTAATGGAATCAAAACAGCAGCAGTTTCAAATATTGATTTCAGCATTGCAGACATTGTACATTGTGTATGTGCTATCAATACTATGACCTCCTTCCAGTGATCAGAACAATTTCTGTCCCCAAACAAATTAAAATATTAGAACGTAATTCAGATGACAACAAACATTGTACATGTAGCTCTATCTTAATACCCGAATCATAATTTTTTTTAACTTAATTTGTCAAGTTCATAACTATCACTTGGAACTTGCTGACAAGGAACCTGATAACACATCATATCAAATTCCATTTTACAACTGTTTCCTTGGAAACACAGGCATAAAAATGGGCCATGCACAATGGAACGAAATCAAAGAAATTAAAATAAACCTTAAAGAATTCCCACTAATCAGAAACTCTTTGCTTTGTTAAAATTCATGCAAAACCAGGGATAATGAGTCTTACAGTAAGAACATCACTGGTCCCACATTGCCATAGACCCTACTTGTTTTGGCCCCGATCCATCAAATCACTTCAACATGTATGCAACTTTAAATGCATGAGATATCCCACTCAACAGAATGAGTCATGTGCATAAGGTTATTCATGGACTGAAGAACTGCTCAAGAGGTGGCTTTGTCTCCAGAGGCTCACTGGTTATTAGAGAGAGTACACACACACAGATATATATATATATGCACACAGCAGACTACGCATACATCCTTGGAAGCCATTATTTTCAAGAATGAAAATAACATATAAAATCCTCAAGTCTTCATATTCCATAAGTTATGACTTCTGATTATTTAAAACCGTGAGAAGATAACTGGATAAAGGTAGGAAGGCATTAATTTTAAACTATCTGTTTATATAGGGGTATAAATTTTATTTAACATAAAAATTGCATGCCAGTTCAAAGAAGAAAAATGACTTTTTTTGTTGACCTTTGGGATTTTCTTTCGTAGGTTCATAGGTTTCATAAAGTGACTTTAGAGTAAGATTACAGGTCACCTGATAAGAGAACTGTGATGAGATTTACAGCTACCTTCCTAAAAATTTCCTGCCCATAAAGTTTGGTTTTGTAAATTATCAAGCAAATCAACAGTTTTCCTCCTTTTTATTGTAATCATTATGATAAAGATGGGTATGCAGATTTTTGTGCTTGCATTTGAGACCAAGCGCATCAGGTTTATGTGGCAGGACTATCAAAATGTAGATATTATGCTGGCAAATGTATTCTTTCTCCAAGTAAAACAGTTACCATGTACCAGATAACATGTTAATTCTACCACTCCTAGGATTAAAAAAAAAAAAAAAAGCAATCTGATCAGAGGCTTTTCAGAATACCATTCTTCTTTTTTTTTCCATATACATTTAGGTAAAAATGTTAAGAATAAAGAGGGAATTTCCCTTGAGGAGTTTATTGTACATCAAAAAGTATCTTCTGTCTTTCTCTAATATAAGTGGTACCAACGATTCACTATTACCTGATAACAAAACCTGGTTATTATATAGTATGTTCAAAGATTTCAGATCTCAAGGTATTTTGCAAAGGAGTTATATATTACTGTCTCATTTCTACAGAGAGGAACACCGATGTACAAACTGACTTCTCATCAGAATTGTTTATTCCCCACAGATCTTAGATTTGCACTGAGGTATTTTAATTTCACAGATTTTTCAAGGATCTCACAGCAATTGGACTGTAATGGATGTCTTACTTGACCTAGGCACAGCAAAGAAGAGATAAAACTTAAGTTTGCAAAGGGAAACATATCTAATGTAAAGAACAAAATGGGTCTCAAAGGCTGTTCAAAATGAAGCCCCTTTAGCGTGAGTGCTTCAATTTCAGAACACAAGTCCTAAGACAAGGAGAGAAAATTCATAAATACTTGAGTGTTCACTTCTTCTACATTTTCTCTTTCCCCATATAGAAAATAAATGTTAAAAGTACTCAACTATCCCTCATGAAACTTTTTTTCCCAGTATTTTTTCCTCATTAGCAGAAAATGTGGAATATTTTAGTCACAATTTTGTACTCATGAGAATTTATAACCAGATATCATATAGTTGATATTTCTTTGGTAGTATACATCTGACTTTCCAGAGTTCACCTCCAGTTTTAGCAGTTTTTTCTTATATCTCTTGATGAAACCAAACCTTCCTTCCCCAAAAATCATGACTATTAATTTTTTCTTGAATCTTATCTATTGATTGCATGGCAAGTTGACCATTAAACTTTTGAGGCAAAAGCTGTCTCTCACTAAATATTTGTAAAATGTCTGCTAGCCCTCAAATTTCCTTGATACAAGTTAATGCATAAGAATTTATAGGATCATTTCAAAACTCCAGAATATCTCTCTTTTTTTCTTTTTTTTTTTTTCTTTTTTCCTGTTGTTACGTTTACTTTCCCTTCAACAGCAGTCAGCTGCAGGAAATCTGATTTCCAGAACCTTAGGATAAATGACTGAAGGTGTAAAACATCTCAAATTCTCTTGAAAATGAGTTATTTATTATCTATTCCCTGTGTAGAGAGGCACTCTGTTATTAATGTTCTCAAATGTTTTTATACTGCTGTTTTCCTCCCATGATTTCTGGCAAAATTCCTACATATAAGTGGAAGACTGTGTGATTTTTGTTAAAGTTAAACTTAGGTATATATAACATGAAGAAAACCATGAAATGCAGTTGCTAGTTGTCACTGTTGGCATAAATTCAAATTGGCCAAGAAGGGACACATGGGAAAGTGTTCTTCTCTACTGCCCTCACAGTTAAATGTAAATGCAGTTTCAGTGTTTGCTAACTAAAGGTTTAGAACAGGATTTGATTGAATTTGATTGAACTGTTTTAATAGAAGTCAGTAGCAACTCTTGCCAGCTGTAGAGCTAATTCTGAGAGTGCCCAGTTTCTTTATTTAATAGGACCTAATTTTACATAAAGTTTCATGCTCATTCTTGGAGATCTTCTATGAACCAGAAGATTGCTGTGTTGCCTGCACAGTAGAGAAATACCTTTGTATTTCTTGGTTAGTAGTAGGTGGCAACAGCAGGCAAACTGAGGGCTCAACCCATGGATTTAATTTTAGTAGTTGCTAAAATATGGGTATATGCTTCCATGAAGAACGTGTCTTCTCACAACTGCGCATGGCCATCACTGTGTTTATAGCAAAAGTTACTGGTACTCAGAGATAATTTTGTGTTGAGAGATGTGCCAAAATCAGCATGTATATGCTTGAATATTTCTGGAAAATTGCAAAATTAATCCCAGTTGAATATAGGATTTAATATAGAGCTGCCATCTCCTACCAGGGACTAGAGTGTTTTTTTCTGGCATAGTGGCTTTTGGTCTCTTTCTAGTTATTTTCAAATTTTATCCTACACTTTTGTGCCAAATAAGTAAAATGAACAGTTTCAGAAGGCTTTAAATTATGTTGGAAACTAAAAGCTGTGTACAGCAGATCTCTGTAAACATCATAAGGCCTTTTGGCCTGGAAGTCCAACAGCAAAAGTTTTAGGGCTCCTGCTGGAGATTTCAGTCTTTTTTTGAGACTTACTTTTATTGAGATTTCTATTGGCCCTCTTTCCTCACCTTGTTCCTTCCTCTTCAGCTGAAACCATCACATTTATATCTCAGAAGCATTCAACATTCCCCACCTGTGTGGGAACTGTCAGCAGTGTGGGAGCTGCCTTTCACCTCCTGATCCCAAAACAAACTGGTTTTCCAAATTCGCTGTGAGTTCTGCTGGGTAATGATGTGGCTGCTCAAAATTTGTAGAAGGATCTCCAGTGTAGAATAAAATGGTGTGGACTGTCAGCAAAGAACTCTTAGTATGACATGAAAGAGAACTGCAGGCACTGTCCATATAACACCATGAGGAATCTCCCCATGTAAAATGTAGTTAGTATCAAATCACCAAAATTACACACACACACTTTTTTTTTTTTTTTTTAAATACACTGCCTCTCACGTCTCTTTTGTTACTTAGTTTCTGAACCTTCTTCCCTGTCTCATGGTCCTTAAGCATTTAGCTAGTCACGCCTTAGGGAGAGTGATTCACGGTGACTGAGAAAGTCAAAAGTCACTAAATTACCAAAGGAATGAAGTATTAAAATAAAATCTCCCTAAAGGTTGTTGATTTCTAATTTTATGTACAAAGAGGAGGGGCGGTGGGGAAGGTTTTGCTTTTCCCTTAATTCTGCCATATTGTCTGATTCACAGCCGGAGACAAACTGAAATGGCCATCTGGTTGATGTGCATACAAAAGGAGTGGTTTGCCAGACAAAGAAAGTACCTTTTATCATACAAAGCAATGCCTCTCCTCTTATCAGGCTTCCATTCTGTGGCTCTGGTGGAGCTGCAGGTAGGTAGGAGCAGACCCTACATACCACCCAGATGTAGCCCCTGCTGTTAAAATAGTAATGCAAGGACATAACAGTCCAAGGGCTCTGTGGTACATTCATAACATGAAATATACTGCAATCAAACTGAATATTTTCAGCTCCTGGTTTCTGATTTTAGCTAAACCATTCTGAGTTCACTAATTTTCTCCTATCACAGGAGCAATTACAGCATTTTATGTTCAAATAATCATTAGAAATCAGGCTGGGACCACTGTGTAAATGGACCTTTCTGAATAGGGACATGTTTTTTGTAGCTATTCAATACTGTCCACAAATGTATCTGTGTCCTTTTTGGGATGGTAATTCTGTGTCCACATGCATAAAAGAAAAAACTGCATGGAAAACATCCCGTTTTTGACCAATATCAACTTTTGCATTTTTAATCAACAAACCCAAATACTTTCAAATGGACACTCCATAGTAGTTTGATTTAATCTATATTTTAGTTCAAACTGCTGACTGCAGTGTATCCACCACTCAGACATGACATATCACAGAAATTTTAATATAAAAACTGACAGTAGAGCATTATGATAGCCATTCCCCTTTCATGGTGATAGCTGAACAGAGGAATGCAAGAAATTCATGTTTGTTCACATGCACAAGATATCTGCTGTGTTTATGACTTATTTTTCCCCTCTATGAGGTACATTCATTAGATGAAAGAGAGTCATATGTATGTAGCACTGGCATTGTTGTTTAAAATCAATCCTTTATTTCAATTTTCTCATCCTCTCTTCTCCATTGAAACCTCCTGCTCTTGATACTGGACTCTGTTGATCTCCTCTTAAGGGGGTATTTCATTGCCTTTGCTGTGATGATAACTAGGGAAGTAGAACATCCCATTTCCCCATAAAGCTGTCCAGGGAACAGGAATGGAAATTGCCCTGAACTGCCAATGGAAGAGACTCCACTCCTGAGAGTGGGTTGTTTGATGCTGATATTCCTCTTCTCCCGATTTCCTTTCATTTTAAATGATTTGTAAAAAATACTGAAGCAATATGTTTCTCTAACTAGAATGAGGGTCAAAGAGATAAAGCCTGCAAACAAACAAAAGGAGGGTAAGGAGTGATCCCACATTTTTAGGCATTGTTGGGAAGTTCATTTCCCTGGTATGTGGCAGGCATGGCAATATTATTAAATGTTCCCCAGGCAACAATTGCTAGGCTCCAAATTCTATATTTTTATTCCAGAAAACAAAACATTTTCCTTTTACAATCAACTGTCCCTGCCATCAATACATAACAAAATAAAAGCTGTTTCATTTCAGACAGTGACTTTCACTGTATTTATGCTGTTGTGATATAAGGTCATATTAAAACAAGGAACAGTCAACTTAAAGGTTGATCACAGAATACAGGAGTGTAATTGCAGCAAATATTCCAGTAAGATTTTACAGGTCCAATGCATTATTTTGAAATAAATGTGCACAAAGGATGTCTTGAAAGATGTTACTGAATAGTAAGTGTCAGTCATGCAAGAAGTAGAGATTTAAAAGCAGTCTTTGTATTCACAGGTCCATGACACAAAGTCCCTATTTGGAATGTGATGAAAGAACATTCAAGGACAAAAGCATTTCTGGCCCTAAGTTTCCCTTCACTTCATTCAATTATCTAGAAACCTATCCTTTTCTCCTCCTCATAATATATTACTTCAAATTTCTATGCATTAAGTGAAACTTCCCTCTTTTGGGGAAAGACCTCCAGATTTCTCAGCCATGCAGAGGCAAATTTCAGTTGGGCCAGGCTTTTTTCCATTGATCTAATCTATGTGTGTATTGAAATACGCGGTGCATTACATGTCATGCGTTGTCACCCACTAAACAAGAAGTAAACCCATTCGTTCTACTCAAACCAGTCTCTGAAGGTGATTTCACATTCATCTTCCCACACAGGGACCCCTTCAAGCTCCTGTTCCAACAGGAGATAGTGTCCTTGTAGAGATCCACTGAAGATTGTGGTAGGGGAAAACAAACTCTGCAACAAGAACTCTCCTCACTGTAGCTGTGGGTTGGGGCTTATCAGCCAAATTACCTGATTTGGACTTTGCCCTCTTCACCACAGGAGCAAAGCAGACTCTCCTACTCCCTTTATGATCAGCATGAGAAGCAAACAGAAAATAAAATACAGTGAGGAGGTAACTCAAGACAGAAAACTACCGGGGTTTATCTACAATTTAGAGAGATCCCAATTCGGCGTTGCTTATGACAAGTGCATTAATTTTAAAAAAAAATCGAGTTCCAAAATCTTAGTGACCAAACGTCTAAATGTCTCACCACACAGGTTGGTTGCCATAATAAAGATGTCATGTATTCAGGTGTTTTGACAAGGTCGACACAAGAACCTCAAGCTTATAGTATTGTATTTATTATTTTGTACTGTTATGTCACCTCTTTTGGAAACCATATCATAGGAAATGCCCCTGAAATACTCAGATGTATCCCTGGATTGTTGTCCTGGATGAACTGGACACTAGCAGCACAGTCAGCTGTGAGAAGGTTCAGTTCTGGGAGAAGTTGCTCATAACACCTGGTCTGCTGTGCTCACTATTACCACATAACAGGAAAAAGCAGTGCAAGACCTTGTAATCCCAACTCAAACTTCTCAACCAAGAGTGCAGAAACCTTCAGGAGTTTACCTCTAAAATTCCCTCCTCGTTGTTCTAGCAGCACCTCTTTGTCAGATCAAGGTTTTGCCACTACCTCTTTATCCAACCCCCAGTGTGCTGGAGCAGCGAAATACCATTTTGCCAGGTCAAAATGATAGGCTTACACTGGGCCATTTCTGTCACAGTCTCTTGGCACCTGTGCACTGGTGAGAGGGAGCATAGCTCCTCCCATGCATGCAAAAAGTCACGTTGGTAGAGTGGAACAGAGGTAGCTAGTACAAAGTCAACCTATTTATTTGTTTTCCAGGCATAAAATGTGCAAGCCAGGATGGTCAGCTATATGTGCAAAATCAGTCAGATGGAACAGAAACATGGAGTTTAAAATGTGACCCATGGTCCACACCCAATCAACAAATAAAATACAAAAAAAAATTGCCTTCGATAACGCTCCGTTTTACAGAGAAGTATGTGCCAAGGACTTATTCAGACCCAGTGAAGTTGTTGAAAAGACTCACTTCTGTTAACAGACTTTGAACCAGGCCAAAAGACTTTCTAGAATATTTCACGAGTAACGAAGCTAAAAATGAGTAGCTGGAAAGGCTAAGGGCAACAGGGACACTTTAAAATGTGGTGGTAGAAAACCAAACATGCAAGAGAGCAAACCGAAAAAGACAGTGACCATCTGCCACACGGAGCAGGGATGCAGACGTCGATCCACTTCTTGTACCAAAGCAGGCCAGGAAGATCTTGGGGCAGGATCCCGCAGGCGGGAGGAAGGCTGCCCTTCACTTCCTCTGTCACCTCTCTGTGTGTCCTTCTTGCTTCAGCCTGGCAATAGAGCTTCAGCCTGTAAGTCCTCATGTGCAAGCTTGAAAACAGTTCCTTCCTCTAAAAAAAAAAAAAAGCCATAAAAATTAAGGACACCATAAAAGGACACCATAAAAAAATAAGTATAAAAAGTAGAAAGAATTAGGAAAAATAAAGGAATGGATATGTTTAGTCGTCACCACATTCAGGTAAGCTCACCTAAGACCCTTGGCTACTCACACAGTTGCACAAATGATAGAAAATACCTGGTAGGTAGCAACCTACCAGTATGAGGGTGGAAATTGGGTATTTGGGGCTGCTGGTGGTGTGGGTGGTGGCCAGGGAGGGACAAAGTGCTGCAGAGAGTCTGACCCCAGCAGGCTGATCCACCTTGTCAGGGGTGTTGGGATCCTTGCGGGATTGGGTCCTGAATGCCTATATTTTATAACTAGTTGTGGCAAAAATGCTGTAGTCAGATATTCATACAAAACCAGGGAAACAGGAATCACTGGAATTAGCAGTAGATGTGGAATTTTTAGCATAAATGGGAAAACCCAACATTTAATACATACTGCAAGGTTCATTTGCAGCCATATAATTGCTGTCAGCTAATGCCTGATAAACCCTGCCTAAATTGTGTTTTTATTATATCTATTTTATTATATATCTATATTTACTCTGACAAAAGTTGGACAAACTTGTCCAAAAGACTAGGGGTCCATTTTATGTGCTTGGGTGTCCAAGCACCTGCCAGCTGTTTGTCCCTTGAATTGAGGACATCATGTTTTCAATTTCCTTCAATAAAGCTATGAATCTGGCAATTTGCTGGCCTGCTTCAGCTAAACAGAAAGGACAATTTGAGAAAGATCATAGTTCAGGCTCAGTCAGACGGAAACGATTGAAAACAGAGAGCTGGCTGCTATGTTTCCCCAATGCAGCTTGCTGTCGCAGTTTGACTGACAAACTGACTTTTTTGAGGTGCTCATGCCCATTTCAGTCAGAGTTTATTGAAGGTGATTTTGATCTTCTCCATGAGGCCACAGCAGCGGCCATGCCATCTGTCACCTTGATTGCATCGTGGATTCTCTGGAGAGAGTGCGATGGCTCCTGATCATTTACAGATTGTGCTGCTTTCGCCTCCATAAGGACCACATGCACAGAGCCAGATGGTGAACATACACGCTTATTATAAGTCTTTATCTCTGTGCAGGAAGGAGAGGCACCATTAGATCTCCCTCAGGAGCTCCGCTCCTCTCTACCATCATGCTGCTCTTCAGCAAATACAGTCTTCTTCAGCTGTCATCAACCTACCTCTGAAAATTAAAAAAATAAACAATAATTCCATCAGCGCAGGCACGAGACGTACAGACACTGCCACAAAGCGGCTCCCCCCGCCCCTTCCCCCGGCACACACACACACTCGGGCTCCTGCGACTGTCAGCGTTAGGTGGAAACAAGTTTGTTCGCGAAAAGACAGTTAATGTGCAATTAGGAGAGACTTCTTTGTGAAAATAAAGCAATGCCATCCTGGTTGTTCTTGGCACATTTTTAATTCAGCGCTTTCTCTCTTTAAAGCAAAAGCCTGAGCGCGCGATTGCTGTTTTTCCAAAGGCAGCTTTGTGTTTGTGTCTGTGTTTCTCCTGTCGGAGAGCAGTGATGGGATTCTGGTTGCCACGGGTTGCGTGGCTGAAATCTGACTGTCAGAGCTGGGGAAAGGAATGGGCTGCAGGGAGCTGTGCCGGGGCTGGGGCCTGTTGGGTGAGGGAGCAGGGCAGCCACCAGAGAGGTGATGGCAAATGCTGAGCTTATCAGTGGGCCACTGTAAATAGATTTGTTGAGTCCTCTCAGCAAAAAACGATCCTAGAGTCACTCTTTGAGAGGGAGAGGGGAGCGGTGGCAGCCTGCACGTAGTGCAGACACTCACCTCAACTCATTTAATAAAAGTACCACACGCATGACCTCGGGTAGGGGCTGCCAGATTGCACAGTTTGAGCGTTTCTCTCTCTGAGAGTTCCGTTTTGGTTTTGCGGTTTCTGCATAACAAACACTTAGTTCCTGGTAACGTGGTTTTTCCTTGTTAGCTGCTGTGTTCCCACTAAGTTGCAGTTCCTCCTTTAAAGAACTGTAATTATTAAATTTCAAAATCTTAGCAGAAGAACCATTGCAGACACATTTCTGGGCTTTGCCAAGCACAGAGCATCCTTCAGAGTGAAAACCTGGCCTACTTCCAACTACAGTGTCTTTCCTAAAGCACATGGAGATTAATTTGTTTGTTTCTTTCTTAAAAGTGCTTCTTTTCTGAAGACTGGATGTCAGGCAGATAAGATTCAGACACGAGACTGACACCTTCCAAAATGCTAAGGGAACTTGTTAAGGCCACTATTCCAGATATGGGCATAAAAATCAGGAAAATGAAAAGTAATTGTGTAAGAAAGACTTAGTAGTGAGAGATGAAGATATCATCAGTTACACTGATTTTTATTTGCTCTTTCTCTTTTACATGTAAAAACAAGGCTCATATCAGTGTTGTCTATAATTTCTCTATATTATTTATTATTAGAAATACTACAATTGTTAAGTAACTTCTACAACAGGAAAACCTCAGCTTCAACATGCTGAGATTCCACTCCATTTTTCCCTTTATTCAAATAATGGGGAAGAGGAATGCATGTTTTCTTTAAAAATAGTTAATTTCTCCACAGGTAAATCCATGTTTAAATGCTTACTTTGGCATCTCTCACAGATGATGACAAATCCTTTCCTTTCTTCCTACTTTCAATTGACTTACTGTATCAAATTTCCAATTTTGGTGCAAAGCTTTTAATATTTTACAGAGTCATTCCCCACACTTTGTGTTTCAGACCCTGGATGGCTGTGGCATTAAAAGATGAAAAAAAAAAAGACCTTGTCCCCACAAATTAAAAACAAGGCTTCAAAAATGAAATTAAATAAGGAAAAATAAATGCATATGTTTACTGTATAACAATCACAAGCTTATATCAGCTATCCAACTTATATCAGGGCATTATATTAGTCATTCTGCAGGACTGCATAGGCTACTAGCCTATGGTGTTATACTTTGTAAATTTGCAATTCCACTAGAAAATATAAGGCCTCGATGTGGTATTACAAGGGCAGTACTCAGAAAAATCCCTGTAATAACTAGCAATTGTTTTTACCCTCTTTTGTCTGGGTCTGTCCATCCCTAGTATCCCTTCCAAATTAGGCTAGCATGTGGCTATCATGTATCCCCTCTGTGGATAGAATTATATATTGTGTTCAAAATCTCTGATTAATCTGATTAAGCTACTGAGTGACTAATCCTTTAATCTCTTTGAGAGCACTGTTATGTCTGCTGTGTGTCAGATTTGTAACTAGTAATCAGTTAAGTAAATGCTAAAAGTTAAGCAAAAACTATTTTGGACCCACTTTAGCAGCTGCTTTTGGTTAGTGACCTTTATAGTTGAAACTGCATGGAGAACATGAGTGAGAAGAAGAAATTGCTTGTGGTGGCAAATCTGCTGTTGCAACCATATCAGTCGCAAGGACCAAGCTGCTGGTGGTCCCCTAGTCTTCAGTTAATTATAAATAAACAGGTAACTTCCCCTTTGCTTTGCTTCTTTTGTTCTGGAAAGCAAATTCAACACATGGTTTCTGTATATTTATAATTTAGAAAGGAAATTCTGTTGCTAATTAATTTCCAACTGTTTGATTTACTCTTTCTGTTCATTAACGTCATCATTACTGTGCTCGTTTTTGATGGGGTAGAGTTAATTTTCTTCATAGTAGCTGGTATGGGGCTATGTTTTGTATTTGTACTGGAAATAGTGTTGATAATTTAGGGGTGTTTTCATTATTGCTGATCAGTGCTTACACACAGTCAAGGCCTTTTCTGCTTCTCACCCCATCCACCAGTGAACAGGGTGGGAGGTGCACATGGAGCTGAGAGGGGACACAGCCGGGACAGCCGATCCTAACTGACCACAGGGATATTTCATCCCATATGGCATCATGCTCAGCATATAGAGCTGGGGGAAGAAGAAAGTGGGTGACATTCGGAGTGATGGTGTTTGTCCTCCCGAGTCACCATTACATCTGATAAAGCCCTGTGTCCTGGGGATGGCTGAACACCTACCTGCCCTTGGGAAGTGGTGAATGAATTCCTCGTTTTGCTTTGCTTGTGTGCATGTAGCTTTTGCTTCACCTATTAAACTGTCTTAAACTCAGCCCACAAGTTTTCTCACTTTTAAGTCTTCTGATTCTCTCCCCCATCCCACTAGGGTGGGGTGAGAGAGTGGCTGCATGTGGGGGTGAGTGGGTTTAATTGCTGGCTAGGGTTAAACCACAATTGCAAAACTTTTATGTGAGCAAACACAGGCACATTTTAAAAGCTGCACTAAAAAAACCCTAAACTGTTTCACCTTAATAAAAGGAAACTGTGTGGAAGGAGATTTGGGGCAGGGGAAGGAAAATGTGCAATCTTCATATAAAAAAAAAACGTGTAGACCTATTGCTGACAGATGTAGAAGCATCAAGTCAATATGGTAACAAGGATCAATATGCCCTCAGGCAAGATATGACTATGACAATGCTGAATGCATGTATAAATTTACCACTCCATCTAGCTGCCTAGGAATAAATTCAACGGAACCGTGCAGAGAAAAGTAAATCTTGAACCTGGTATGAAGGTCAGAGAGGTGGCCAGAGCACCAGGTGACATTCAGGAGGGTCAGTGAGAATATTCCAGAGGACCTGGCCCTTAGCACTATCCTTCCTATTGTCACCCAGGTCCACATTCCCCACAGTAGCACCCATTGGGAATGCACAAGATATGTTCAGTCTGATTTTCTTGGGGCTACATCCCAAACTGGCTTTTCCTGGTATTTTACATTTGCAAGTTATCCAGAAAATCCTTTATTCCCAGACAAACCACCTGAGTGAAGAGGAGGGTACATCCCGTGTCACAGAGGCAGCAGAATGTTTCCTGAATGTCTCCTTTGAGTCATTTTCTTTGGGGATGGCAGCAACTTATGGGCAGCTGAGGNGCAACAAGGTTATCCATTTAACAAGTTTCTACTTGAATAACCAAACAATCTTTATTTTATATCCTAGCTAAAGCCATGGTGTATCCACTAGAGAAAGTCTGATGTTTTCCATCCTTGTTTCTTAAGCCTGTCTTTGCAAATGTTTTCTACCCCTGCTTGCAGCAATTTCTTTTCACCTGTACAATGATAATGGCTTATGTAATTATGACTTTGTACACGAGCTGAACTCCCCATGGATGTTTAGACTCTTATTATCTTTAACCTCACCCACCTCTGTCAATGAACTCTCACCTCCATGGCTTGTTGGAGGGATCAGCTGGTGGCTGAGAGGACAGCAGGGTGGTTACGGGCCTGGAAGTTGGGCAGGCAGTTCATTAACCCTTAATAGGGTATGATCACCGAGGAAAGGAAGACTGGAAAAGGTCGTTTTCTCTCCAGTTTTGCCAAGTTAACTGGCATCACTAGAAGCTGTTTGCAGCCACCTATGAGAATCCAGTCCACTCAAATGTGAGCTTGGTCGTCAACCTCACCAGGCTGTGGTTATGCTTCACTGAGAGATCCCGCGTACTGCTTGGGAGACCTTGTCGAGCTGTTGTTGCTATTATTTTTCAGCTCCCATAAAACTAATTCCCACTTTTTTCCTTGCCCAGATGCACTGGACAATTCAGGGAGCCCTAATGAGTATAAACTGCACACCCCAGGATGCTATTTGCCTTCTCCTTCACCCCTTCTTTCTCTTCCATATCCTTTCAATCTGTGCCATTAAGAGAAGCAGTAGAAGAAAGAAGTGTCCCCGTAGCACAGGGGTAAGGCTTCCTTCTGGCTAAAAACGTGGTTTGGGAAACTGGTGAACTCAGCACAGGCTGGTCCTTGTTACAGGCACAGAAAAGTCCTGTCACTATGAGGGACTGATCCCCCAGTCTGAGCTGACTGTACTGAAGTCAGTGAAAAAAAGTAGGTTTGAGTCCAAGTAAAACATAGTTTAAAGCTATTAAATGGAAACCCATGGAAAATTTTTCAAACCCTTCTAAAGCTTTTTGGTCATTCTGAGGTGTCTTAGTTCTTTTAAAATAATTTTCCCTTCTTATAGCTATATTGCCCATTATATAAGAAATAAAAATCAAAGCAGAAATGTTACAGTAGAAGTTTTCTGAAACTGAACAACAACAGGAGGTGTGATGAACCATCTGTAAAATTTTTGACAATTAGTTTGAGATCTCGGTCCAATTTCTTCTGGCCATATTAAACACTGAAGTAAGTGGAGGTTTTCTTTCCTGGGGAAAAAAATCACCAAGACTGAAAGATGGGAACTTAGTTAACAGGGATCCAGACTGCTAAGATCCAACCTGTGTGCCTTTTCTGGTCCCATTGAGCTGCCGGCATTTTTCAGTCACAATGTATTTGTTGATGATTTTCAACCCTCTTCAGTAACTCTGTGTTAGTCCACGAGTTCTAACTCTTTTTCATGGAATTTTGAAACCAACACTGAGTCCTGATTTATAACATTGAACATAAGCTACATACATGGCATCTTAAGTGACCATTGAGCCAAAACTCACAGTGATATAAGGTCCAGGATTTCACCAAGGTGTGCCCTCATCCATATGGGCAAGAAGGATCTAAAGTCAATAAAGAAATTGCTGTTTTTTCTTTCGGACTTCACTGAGCTTTAGATTTTGTGTACGTCACCAGAAAATAAAATCAACAAAAGCAGTGCAGCCTACATTGTGTTTTCACACCGTTAAGTATATAAATGACCTCTCTGTGTGAGAACCACATGTTAACACATTTTTGGTAGTCTAAATAACTCCTTTTTTTTTTTCTGTTCAAAGCAAAAACAATTCAACTACAGCCACAGCAACAATGAAATAAGTGAAATAAAACTTTATTGCCAATATTAATCCATTTGAATATTATTAAACTCCTAGATCAATTAAAAATCACACTTCAGTGCACCATTAAAAAAAAAAAAAAACCAAAACACCCTAGTAAATCCGATTATACCTAGTTCCTTTCATCTAGCAATTTTCTTAATTTTTTTCAGTATGAAACTTTTCGTTACTTTTTTTCTCCCTCCACCTTTATGCAATTGCAACACCACATTGCACTGTATTCTTCTTGTCTTCTTATTCAAGGATGAAGTTGAATGGATATGTAGGGATGGCCTGACAAAACGTTTTAGGATGAACACTGATGCAGTGTGTATAGCATTGTTCTTGATGGTGGAATTAATAGCCATATATTTAGATTTGCTTTGTGCATCCCATTGTCTGATGAGATTAAATGCCTATCGCTGGTGCAGCAAAGCTGGTTCGTTTTCCTATGAACTTCTGCTTTAATGCCCAGAGAGGTTCTGTGATTGAATATCTCAGAACTTCTCACCCCAGCAGGATCTCCCTTCTGAGGTACTCATCATTCCCATGTGCCTTTCCTCTTCAGTGTCAGCAGCTGTGGCTATTCTGTACTGAACACTAGTTGGATATAAGAGCATAGAGGGTTGAGCAATAACTGCAATACTTAGTGCTGATATGTGGTGTCCATATGGACAGTATAACTTAACATTAAGGCCTTTCTTTCCTAGGTTTGATCCTGGCCCCATGAGTCAAACTCTAGCTGTCAGGGGATTTGTTGTAAGTAATGGTCATTTGTGTTTCATAATTATCTTGAATAAACACAATTAGTTCCACATTCTGCTGTTTTCTTCCTAAGGCATCTGTAAACATTCTGTACTATTCTAGCAAATGGCTTTTGGCAATCATTAGAAAAAAAAAACCCAAAGCAAAATGGTTCTCAGTGGATCCTTTCAGTTTATTCTAAGGAGCATGCCCAGAGGAGCAATGAGACCTACTAGACAGTAATGGCAAAGGGATATTATCTTTCACTTAGTTAACCATTGTAACCCACTTTGAAGTATCTCCAATCACAGTCCTCATGTGGTTAAATTAGAACACAGACTCACGAGTTTTCACTTCAGGGTTTCTCCCATAAGCCAAACTAATGTATTTGGTATAGAAATAGTGTAGGCATCCTAATTCCATTCTCCCGTTAAAAAAGATGTCCAACAAGCTAGCTGAAAGTGTTATTAAAACAAAAAAAGGAGTGCAGAATTTTTTTACAGCAGCAGGCAGGCAAACATCTGGTTTCTTCCCAAGGCTGCTGATTCTTTGTAGCCTTTGGGCACTGGACAGTTTACTTGTCCTCTCTGTGCCCCATTTATTCTGTCTGTGACACAGGGACACAGAGCATTTTTCTGCTTTTGTAATTCTCTTCCAGTTGAAAGCATTGCAAATTCATAGTAGTACTATCCCCTCTATAATATCGGCACCAGGTTTATGTATGGTTGAGATAATAGAATAATATTTCTTCAAGATAATGGACTCAGGTTTGGTTTTTTAGATTTTACATTAGATAAACAGAAAATCAATAGTCCCTGTCCATTAAAAAATGAATAAAATGTTGAAAAAAAGAATTATTGAATAAAGAGAAAGAAGCACCGTAGTTTTCGTCCTAGTAAACAGGCAGTTAAAGCTAGGAGGAAAGTGTCAATTGGTAAAATTAGCTAAAAAAGTTACTCTGAGTTTTTGCCCTACATTTGGACTATCAAAACTGAGGCAAACTTTTCAAAGCAAATTGCTGAGGATTGCCAAGTTAACAAGCTGTTCTGTGCTGCAAGGGACATATTTATGGACATACTTTCAACAAGACGTACCTAGTGCTACCAAGCTGTGCTGTACTAAAGAGCAGTAAGTATCAGATAAACTGATTTTTTTTTTTAATAAAAGATTTCACACATGAGAATGATTAAACACAGCTCAAATATTCAGAAGTGTACAAACCTTTCCCTCCCCCCAAACCCACTCCTCTTCTCTGCTACAATAGTGTCTAAACAAAGTAAGAAAAGCCAGGAAATTCAAAAATAAGAAGAGACCAAATTTTATAATTAATGCACTTGTGAAGAAGACACTGCAAAGTTAATTATGGATGAGTACTAGGTCTTTAGTAGTAATTTTTATTTTAGTGGGGTTGTGTTGTGTGTAGCATCTTTAATGACCTTTCAGAGTATGCCTTTTAAATCTATCAGTTTTTTTCCTTAAGGGCTGTGTTTTTAAAATGTTTCACAACCTTTTCTCAAGAAAAACACTCTAAAAACTATTTCCAGCCTACAAGACTAACAAAGCTAATACAGCAAGCAAGAATAGCTAGGCAAAGAGCTAACTTCTGGTCACTTTTTGGAAGGAGCTGGGATTTTAATGGCAATTTTCTTCAAAATCAGCCTTAACTATTTGTATGCAATGGGCCAAATATCCCGCATTTCACTATAAGTGACTACCAAGGCAGATATGATCTCCAAACACAGGATTGTTTTGTACATCCAAATTCCTTTGCAGCTCCTAGGCCTCAGGAACAGTACTGATCCAAGGTGGATAAAGGACTGAATATGCATACCTTTCCAATTACTAAGGACCTGTGCACGCAGGGTACCTGTAGCTGGGAGGACACTCGGTATCCAGGCATCCTACGTCTCAGCACACCACTGGTGTTGCAAAACCTGCTAGAGAAAGTCTACATAGCCAGTAAACAAAGACAACTTTAACTAAATACACCATTTGCCTTCAACCTCATTTGTGCTCCCTGGTTCAAATTAGAAATGATGCTGTAAATAGACAAAGATTTGTGTTTGCAATTGTGTTTCAAAGCTAGATGGGCATTTTGGGTCTACTTTGTATGTCCAGAAACACTGTGAGCTTCACTGGTATGTGTTAGATATTTTTCTGCCTTAGAAAAGACCTATTTTCTGGTGTTGTGCTTCTCTGAGAGTCTTGCAATGTCCTTCACTAAAGTGCAGGAGCTCAAGAGGAAGCTTATTCCAACCAGAACCAGAATGTCACTCACCAGGAGGCAACTCCAAGATTTTAAAAATGCCTTGAGTAATTTCATTTTTTTCTGTAACCCCTTTCTTTCATGTAACCTTAACCATGTTTCTGAGTATCTGCAGTCTCCTATGTCATTTATACATTGGAAGTGCCATATAGGATATATATGTGCATCTTCATTTAGCCTGTGTACCAGATGAAGCAGTTCTACTCAATATATCTCTTAATACTTCTGAAAGAAGTAAGAAGCTAAAATTTTTGGGTTGTGAACAAATATGAGGTTATTTTTCATTATTTTAAACCACAAAGCTCCTAATGGATTGAATAGGAGAAAGGATTAAAAAGGAATTTGAATTACAGGAAGGCAAATAACAGAATTTAATCTAAGTAAGAAATCTGCAGGCAGCACAAAAACCAGAACATTGCAAAATGTTTTCTCACTTTCCTTCTGGACTCCTACTCCTCTCAAAAAAATGGTTTACTATTTACCTTTAAGAATAACATTAACCTTAGGGGCTTTTGGGGAGATGTATTGATTTACCTATAGTAAACATAATAATATCCCTTACTAAAATATCTGAAAATACATTTATTCCTGTGCCTGTAAGTTAGATTCCTGCTTTTTAAGTGCAAACTTGACTTTTAGAGGATTTTTCCCTCCTAGTTTTGGTAAGAGATATTTAAGCAGAAAGAGCAGCTTGTTTCCTTGACAGCAGAGAAGCAACTGTTTTGGTTTTCTTTGTTCCATGTCTGCTCAACATACTGTATCCATAGAAATAGCTGCTGTCCCAGAAGTTCAAGCATTTTGTATTATATATACCCAAAGGCTGGGTTAATGTTACCTTAACTTTGCAGAGTTTTTATCATAAAATTTCAGAAATGAAAGAAATTTAAAAAAAAAAAAAAAAAGGAAAGCAAGGGCTCCCAAGGCATCTCTGTACATTCTGTATGTTTTCAGTTTTATATTTAACATTTCAAAAATATCAGTATTAAGCTACACATTTAAGAAATAAAGACGAATGTAATGTGTTGCTTGTAATACATATTACTGACTGCCTGTGACGGTAGAAACTGCTGCTTTTGTTTTTGCCATTCCTGTGAGGCATAACATGATGAACTGCTTGTTTGCACCAAGTATGCTAGTTTGCAGTAGACCTAATACCTCACCAAACATTCCCTCTTATTTCAGAAGTGAAGTAATGTAAAAACAGGTACTCTAGGTTTTATATTTGAGGACCAGGGTCTCACCTCAAGGGCAAAAATGCAGCTGATGAACAGTACCTGCAAGTACCCCTATTTTGCCTCCCTCCTTCTCAGCCTCATGCACCACCCATCCCCACTCCTGCACAAGAAACACCATGTAAAACTGCAGAGCTTTTTGCACTCTCTGAGATGAGATGACAAATATTTTGATGATTAAGGTTGGAAAGGTCTTAGCCAAGACAAAGAGGAGAGCCTTGGGTTCCATGCTCTCATCTAACACAGCATTTTACAGAGACAGTTTCCGCCACGTGACAAATTTCGCGGCGAAGGATGACTCCCAAAGAGCTATGAAACAGTGAGAAAGGATATGGCAACGAGGTTATAACTGAAACAGATTTGTAACTTCTGCTCCCATCTCCTTTGCCTGTAGTTGTTTACAAAACACTTGGGTGTGCATGCGGAAACCACAAAAGCAGCTCCTACCCTCCTGAAGAACAAACCACCCTCCAGGTTTCAGGATTTAGATAGTCCCCTGCTGCAAGCACCCAGGCTGCTCCATGATGGGTGGTGTATGGAAAGGGGCTTAATTAAATCACAAATCACACAATTCCAGGATGAGGCCTAATTGCTATCTGACTCAGAATAGACTTATTTTTCCCCCAGAAAACCAGCCATGTCCCAGCAGTGTGCTACCCAGCTCAGAGTGGCTCTCTTGATGACCCTCGGGTGAGGAAGTGAGGAGGGGGATCTATGATGGGGCTGGCTGTGCCGTGGGAAGTGTGAACCCCCATGCATGCCTGGCCTTCCTGGGCGGTGGAATATTGATGAGCTGAGAAAAAAAAAGCAGCAAGGCTTGTTCCTGTGATTTGCTGTGCCTGCTAGCTCTGTCTCTCTGTATATATGTATACATGTTTACACGTGTGCTAGTGTGGGTGTAAGTACATTGTCTCAAAATATAAATAAATATAAATAAGTACACGTGCACATATCTGCACAAATATTTATAAAAGAAGTGGAAGGGAAACGGTGATGAAGATCAGCATTTTTGCTCAAAGGACTCCCTGGGCATGGGGGAAAATGTACTGGCAATGGATTTTTTTCCTCCTAAACCTCAGCTCAACTTCACGAAACCTGATTTCCAACATGGCCTCATACAATCGCTTTTATCACTTTCTCTCATTGTGTCCTTATGTACAAGGGTAAAGACTATTCTACTGCATCCAAGTACAGTGTGCTAAAGGGAGGGTGAGCAGTGGGGAGCCGTGCCTGTGCCACTGTCCTTTGCCTGTTCCTGATTCCATGGCCTGAGGCAATGGTTTGCATTTTTAGGACAACAGCCGGCTATCTGCAAGCAGGAGACCACTCGTCAGGCTTCATTACTGCACACAAAATGACACTAGTGAGCCTGTGGTCACAACTGTGCTTATGGTGCGCTGAAAAGCCATTACATCTCATTGCAACAAAAAACTGCACGAATGTACAGGCTGACCAGCCCCATAAATTGCCAAAAACCTGACAGGTCAGCTTATTTATGCAATGTAGTACCTGCAGTACGAATTTCTGGATAGAAGCAATCGTGAGGGACTATGAACTAAGAAATCTGTTCATCAAAGGTGTTATAATTTAATAGGCAATGCTCCTGTTTTCTTTACTGAGTACTGAGAAAACAAAGAATTTGATTCTGCTGCATGCTTGCAGCGTTAGGCATGGTCAGCTGAAGTGTCTTCCCCTTCTCCACATTAACAACCCTACAGCATAGTTAAAATCTAATGACTAGCATGAACGGATTTTCATGTTTGATAGTTATTTTTCATTGTTTAAATTTTTTGTATTATACAGATCCCATTGACATATCTGATACATAGGATTTTAGCTTAACCATAAGTGAACTGGTTTCTGCTATAATTATGGACATTATTATTTGTTTAAGTAAGGCAATGACTGTGTCTAATAATGTTGCATGTAAAGGGTAAAACCTGAAGAGACAAAGAAAATGCAGCCATTAGGATTCTGGAACATTCCCTTCTAAAGGAAATTCATACAGTAATGTGATTAGGATTTATTTATGTTGCATATAGTTGGTACTCAGTGGCAAGTGCTGTGAACAAAAGAATTGTGGGCCAGATTCTGATCTTGTGTGAATGCTTATGTGCACATATAAAGAGAGACAGGAAATAATTTTATCCTAGTGAAGCAAGATTGTGAGGTCAGAAGCTATAGCTGGGGGAAAGAGAGAGGCTTCCAGGTCAACAGTGGCTTTCTCAAGTAATCCTGCTTCTCTAGCACAAATTGTTGATTAAAATTATAGAGGTGTTGAATAACTTGAGATCTCTGATGGAATTGTGTCAAGGCATGAACATTGCAACTGACACCTACAGCAGGGTGTTTCTTTATTGATAAAAGTGTTCTGCATACATCAAATATTAGTACACGTTTTTGTTTCCTTAAAATATGTTCCTCTTTGTAGTCTAGGCTACCAATGCTCACAAACCTGCATGTAGCAGTAGGTTATTGTGATGGGGAGAAACTTGTTATTGTTGTCAAAAGTCCTAACAGGTTCTTCCAAGTGTAAGGGTTTAACTATAGGTCTTGCACCCAACTTCTTAGTGGGAGGCAGAGCCCTGTAAGGCACATATTTCTATTACAATAATATCTGGCCTTCAAACTTAGCCTTTCATTTTCTTCAAATGTAAAGGACATTGGGTATGTTAAAATGTGGAGGAGGGGAGTTCTCTGCAGAAAATACTTCAGGGGACTCAGCCATGTGGATTGAACTTTACCTGGAAGCTGCATTAAACTTTTCCAAGGCCTCTGGGGTTCAAAAAATGTAGGATGCTGTCACATTGATTAAATATCTGGGTCTTGACAGAAGGTCCGTCAGCTGTAACTTTGAAGGCCATGGATATGATGATGGGAGTATAAAGGCAGCCCATGGATCTGTGAATGGTGATGCATTACTTTAAAAAGATGGATATATTGTCACAGCAACACCTACCAGTAAGAGGAACTAATATTTCAGAGGTTTTTTCAGCCTTAAGTTACTGAGTTCCTCCTATAGTGACTCTTGCTACAGATACCAAGTTATGTGGATGTTGGCATCCTGTAATATGCTTCTTCCCTCACATATGGAGCAATGTGTAGGTAATTGTTTTCAGCGGTTCACACTGGTGGCAATAAGTGTAAATTTTATTGAAAACTGCAGTTTTCTTGTTTGATAGTTATTTTTCATAGCATTACTTTTGTTTTGATGGCTTACACATGACCTCTTATGAATAAGTATGATGTTCTCTAGAACAAAGGTGGAATGTGGGCAAGTGCACTCATGGTTAAAAATATTTCACCAGTGAGCTGAAGATCCCCAGGCTCAGCTGAGATGCAGTAACAGAACAGGTACCTGGTGCTAACTAGCAGTGCTATGAAAGACTCTGCATAAGCCATCTCCGTGGCACTCCATTTTCAGCAGAGATGTGAGCTGACCCATTTGCCTTATGTTGTGCCTGATAAGTGCAAGTATCACGTCTGGATATCTCCACTGGCACGGGGTGTGATGGGGTGTGTTGTGGAATTAACCACTGAGCAGAAAGCTTTACATACAAGGCTAACAGGAGATAGGAGCTTGTGTGGTCACAGGATCAGGGCCCTTTATAGTCTAATGATCATTTCAGTTAATTTCAGAAGTTTAAACATAGAGCCAACTGAGCTCAGAAAAACTACAGGTATACAGACTGTAGTCTATTAGCCTCATCAGTTTGGAAGAGAAATACCTGCAGGTATACCCACTGTATATGAAATAACATCTGAGATAGCTGCTGGGCTGTAGGATAACACCAAATTGATTAAGGAAAAGGAATATCAGCAACTGGTCTTTTATCATCCTCTACCTGTAGCACCTCCTGGAGCCCAAGATTCTGGAGTTTAAAGGCGGGAACAAGAGTAGCAAATACCACTTGCATAGTGCTACAGCTTACATGTTAAATATGCTGCCTGTATCTTACTTGAAAAGCAATCACAATGTCCCAGTGGAGAAAGTGGCTTTCAAGAGATGAGAAAAACTGAAGTAGGTAGCAAATCATTTGTATTTTCATGCAACAAAAGCAATATTTCCTAGGCATGCTGAATATCTTTTCCAAGCATCTTCCAAAGAACCTATAGCTCTAAAGCCAAAAAAAAAAGCCTTCGAGGAAGACCAGCAATGCAGATAAGGCTCCTTGCACAGCTCAGCACCATTATGGTTTACCTTCTGGCATTTGTTCTATCTTCCTCACTTTGCTCTAAGATATAAGTTGGGATGTATTTTTATATTCTTATGAAAAAGTTAAGTTGACCTATTCAATGAACCGGTGAGCAAGCACACATGCACAAAGAGACATGATAATTTGCCTTCTCAGTTTCTAAAGTTGCTGCACTACTGGGCCTCTGGAGCCACTACAGTTCAGCCAGCAGCTGAATTCCTTGTCTGTGCAATGGGATGAGCATCAACATCCTAAGCAAAGCAAGTGGGGAAAAAAAAAAAAGTAGATTTGCAGAGGCTTGTGGGTGGTTATTGGTGCAATACTAACCTGTGTGCTAATTAGGACAGGTATCACATTAAGGGCTTAGCAGTTCAGTCTTTCAGCTCAGCTGTCAATTATACCACCACACATCACCCCAGTTCCTCAAAAACAAGATACTAAACCCCAGTGCAGCTAATTTTAAGAAAATTTAAAAAAAAAATTGTAGTCATTTCACTTCCCTTTTACCTTTACAAAGCATATCAGTTATGCTGTGTGATGGGAAAGCTGTGCAACCTTCAGTTGAATTCAGGATGTTTTCTCCATCAGAAATATGGGAGACTAGAGCCATCCTTCTCTCTAATTCCACTTAATGTAGTTATTCCCCTTCTAGAGCAGACATGCCTGAAGACACCACATGCTACAAGTCAGCAATAGCTGGTTCAAAATGCCATGGCCCCACAGAGATTTCCAACAGCTGGCATGAGTAGAGAGAACCCAGAAGAAGAGAAACCCAGAGCCTAGTGCACTTCTTCCTCACTTCTACTCTGGCCTCAAATCCTGAAACATTTTCTGCAGCCAAAAGGTCTTGCTGAGAATTTGATTGTCATCAGTTCTCCACTCATCCATGCCTTCAAACTTTTTAATGCTGTAGGGATAGGAGATTGTTACACTACCTACAGAAAATGATGACATAATAGTAGTGCTGTAGAAAAATCTCAAATATATGGATATTTCAATTTATTTTAAGTGTTCCATCTGGAATATCATAATGCACTATTTACTGCTGTTCCTATATTTAAAACTGATAGGCTACACTTAGAGTAGCTGTTAAGATAATAACCAATGGGGGACAGATTGATATATAACTTAATATGCTAGCCTTTTAAAAGCTCTTAAAATAGTTCAAACCAATTTCAGTTTCAAGGTTTACACATGTGCAGCCTTATAATTTCTGGGGCGAAAATTCCTTTTGACTTACTGAGCCTTTGAAGCCCAAGGTTATCACCTAAGACAATCTGACCTAGGAATACTGTGTTTGACAAATACCCTGATGTGTTACCTTTACAAATCCTAACAAAACATGAGTTCCAGATATGTTTTTTTTTCATCACATCAAAAATTATTCCTCCTTTTCCTTTTCTCTTCTACCCTTTTTATTTCTCAGCAGTTAGGTTTCATCACTGGGATTGATTTTTCACTCAACCTTATACTGAAAACTTGCTGAAGTAAAGTCAGCACAGAGATGCAGACCAAGACCCATGTTTGCAACCTCAAAATTCTTCATTCTTCTGTCAGGACACTAGTCTCCTCTCAGGAACCAAACATGGGGCAAAACCACCATGTTGTTATGAACTAGATGAACATCATACTGGAGCACAGGTACAAATTTCTTGCCCAGAAGACACCTGGAGTCAATCTTTAACTCTGCTTTACCCTACCAGGACCTCAAAAAATATGCAGAGAAGCAGCACTAGGGAATTCTGTCACCACCTTTTTCCATGACAACTGACACTCCAGAAAAAAACATCAGGCTTTAAATTGTAGAAATGGAAACAGATTTTATCTCGGGAAGAGTCTGATTGGATCAACTTTATTGTATCAGAAGGTTTTAAAGAAGAAATTATCTAAACACTTGCTGTCACTGCCACCTGCACTCCATGGCTGTGGCATAAGCAGCCCTGTTTGGGGGACAAGCTACTTGGATTTTTGAATTCTCTCTTGTTTTTCATTTGTATTCAATAACACTTGTGGGGAATTTAACCCATTACTACGTGGTAAAGGGAAATATAAAGCTAAAGATGATATATATGGAACACAATAGTCTATCTTCACTTTCTTAGCCCACAGCTCCTTCTTCTATCATTGCTATCATTGTTCATCTCTTCATTTCTTTCACCCGATTTTCAGATGCTCTGATCTCTGGCTTTCCCCTCTGGCTTGAACGGGAGCAGCCAACACCCAGCACTCAGGGTTTCTGATGAGACTGGCTTAAAAGGAATTACTTCTCTGTCAGTGCAACTGAGAGCACATTTTTCAGCTCCTTCTCTCTCGCACCCTTTTTTTCTCACCACTCATCCCCCTCCTGCTTTAGGGTACTTTGATGTGATAAGGTGAGATACACAGTTAATCTAAGCTGCTGTTTTAGAATTGTTAGTGAGAGCTAGCTAACACATGCACTGTGCAGACATATTTTAGTATTACCTTTCCAGCGCAATCAAGTCTGTCAAGAGAAGTATGGCTTTATTTTACAGTTTTCCATTATATTTAATGTTTTACACCTCAGGAATGTTTTATCAGTAGGGCATAAGTTGTAGGAGCAATTGAATTCGAATCAGATGCACAGTCTAACTCCACGTCCCCTATTAACTTTTTTATCTCCCTGCAGAAGTTGTTTCTGTCCATATTTTTATTTCAGCTGGGCTGAGTGGGAGAAAGAACTCTAAGGGAGGTCTTAGCAGATGGTTGTCACAAACTGCATACGGCAATTGAGAATTAGTGTGCAAGCATATGCAACCTGGTACAGTATGAAACATTCCAGCATATGAACACTGAAGTAAATCAAGCTTGGACAGGATTTTTTTTTTATTATGAAAATTAGAATTTAGTTTCTCTTTTCATCTATGCATATGGATCTCAGGGCTTTGCAACATATGGGGTCAAACTCTGGACGTCAGTGTGACTCCTTGCAAACCTAGGTAGTTAAACTGAGTATAAATTTGGTTCGCTGAGAGTAATGTAAAAATAAAACATGCACAAATACAAACACAGCCATTGTGTGTGTTTGTGTGTTTATAGGTATGAATATATGTGTATGTATAAAACACCTAATTTAATCTTCATTATTTCCCCTGCTCTGCACACTCTCTAAATAATCTGTGGAAGAAACCTAGTAAAGAAAAGAATGGAGAAGAAAGGCAGTTCCAAAAATTTTAACTTGGGTACATACATTGTTGGATTTTCTTTTCTTTTAGAGAAGCAGAACATTTTCTGGAAAAACTGACAGGAAAAATATCAAGTGGGTGAGCAAACACCCTTTTGTAGGTCATGTTTTAAACAAGCAGGAGGAAGGTTTTTGATATTTTGCCTTGAGATACAGCAATGTTCAGGCAGGTCTCAGCCTGAGTGGGGGTTCAGGTAGCATCTGTTCCCCCATGTCCTGCTTTCCAGGCTGCAGGAGTGACCCTGATCCAGGTTGGTGACACCCACTTCCACTCATCTCCCTCCCCCCTGTTCTCTCTGTGCTCGGGGTGCAGAGCAGGAGAGCAGGGGAGGGGTTTCAGGAGTGAATTTTGCTGTGAGGAGGTCTCCCGGAAAACATGCCTCGATTCTTTCTTAACCTTCCCACTTGCCCTTCTTAGTAAGTCATGGTGGACAAATAGAACAAAAATGGAGAGAGAGGAAAGAATGAAAATACTGGCACACAAGGAAATACTGAATTACGTATTGGTCGACCAAAACACAAATCAACTCAAAACTACAGGAGTCCACCAACATGCACATAAATCATTTATAACGATAATCCAAGGCTAGGTCCAAATCTCATTAAAGTATATGAATCCTTAATCTATTCTGGCAAAAAAGAGCCAATACACATTTTTTCTTTTTATCATAAATTACAGTTCTGTGGCACTGTGCAAATATTACCAAGCTGTAAGACAGCTGTGCTCCATTAAAATGTGTAATGGTCGCTGATTTCTTACAGCACATGGTCATCAGGCTGAATCTACAGCCAGTAATTAGGAAGATGAAATGTTTAATTGTGCCTTAATTTTGATAAAATTTATCTGTCACACATCCCGTAGTCAAGCAGTATGCTCACAAATCAATGTCATCAGGCCTGAGCAAGAACTGAAGCACCACACTCTTGTTTCTGACAGATTCATTTGAATATCAAACTGCTCCGGATGAGCCACCAGACTAGCAAAACAAATAAAAAACTTTCCTGATGAGCACAGCTCCTGTAGCATGTGTCTAAACACCTAGGCTAAAAGACACAGAGGTCAAAGCTAAAGGCAGGTAGTTTTCTTTCATCTCTTGCTCAGCAAGTTCCCCGGGCACAGCAAACCACCTAAAATTTTTAAAAAGCAAAAAACTTCTTATTGACTACTTAATCAAGTCCCAAGGGCTGGGACATAGCGAAGTCAGGCAGCGGTTTGCATTCCTTATTTCCTCCCCTCTTATTTGTTCTCCCGCTGAAAAATCATGTGAGGCAAAGCCAGTGCCCATTGTGTAGGCGAGAGGCAATCACTCACTTCCCTGCTGGCAGTACAGCAGTGCACATTACAGCAACCAGTCATGTGCAGATTATTACCACACATATGCATTATTATTTTTTTCTCTTTTTTTACACTGGAGTCCACATGGCATGTCAAAATGGTAGCTTAATTCCTGAATAGTGCCCAGTTCAACTTTTTAAAAAATGCATGCTTTGCATTTAATACATTCCAAATATGGGACCCATTTTGTTCATCAATTATTTTCTTTCTTTCTTTCTTTCTTTCTTTCTTTCTTTCTTTCTTTCTTTCTTTCTTTCTTTCTTTCTTTCTTTCTTTCTTTCTTTCTTTCTTTCTTTCTTTCTTTCTTTCTTTCTTTCTTTCTTTCTTTCTTTCTTTCTTTCTTTCTTTCTTTCTTTCTTTCTTTCTTTCTTTCTTTCTTTCTTTCTTTTCTTTCTTTTCT
>NW_020956206.1:48030-86515 GCF_003031625.1 Empidonax traillii
TTTCTTTCTTTCTTTCTTTCTTTCTTTCTTTCTTTCTTTCTTTCTTTCTTTCTTTCTTTCTTTCTTTCTTTCTTTCTTTCTTTCTTTCTTTCTTTCTTTCTTTCTTTCTTTCTTTCTTTCTTTCTTTCTTTCTTTCTTTCTTTCTTTCTTTCTTTCTTTCTTTCTTTCTTTCTTTCTTTCTTTCTTTTCTTTCTTTTCTTTCTTTTCTTCCTTACTGCCTTTCTTCCTTTCCTTTCCTGTCACTTTCTCTCTCTGTGTTTCTCTCTCTTTCGGTTTCTCTCTCTCTTTCTCTCTTTTTCTCTCTTTCTCTGTTTCTCTCTTTCCATCAGACTAACAGCAACAGAACCCAAGATAGACCAACTACTTTACCATGACTGTGGGCCCAGTGACCACTGCTCCAAAACGTTTCCTAATTGTTTTCAAAGAGTCGCTGTTGATATTGCCCAGTGTGTTACTGGAGGATACAGCTGTAGTGTAATAGTATCCCGCTACAGGGATTGAACACAGCAGTGCTGTGTTAATGAACATAAGCCTTCCATTGCCTGAGAGAAAAGACAGTGCCCATAATTTCAGATGCTATAGCTGATCCAGAACCATTGATACATGGTCCAGACATAGTATTAGTCTTCCTGTGGGTCACAGTGCAAGAGAACCTACATGGTGGCATGAGTGAGAGCAATTATCACCTCCCTGATTTGGAGCAAAGCCACACCAATCCTCAGTTGTCATCCTATGGTATTGGGGTTAGAAAGCTTACCACCATGTGTTCATTGGACCAAACCTCCTGGTGTTTGGAATCTGGTTTTTCCCTTTTGCACCTGTGAAAGGACGAGCCTCTGTGTGTCCCAGCAGACCAAGACTCCCGTTTTTGTTGCCCTAAGTTGCATCCTTATACATAGTCATGTATTCTGCAGAGAGTTGTAAAGAGAAGATTAATGAAAAATTGTCAAAAAAGGCAACTTTGGTAGCACCTGCAATTATGATAGCTAACTCAGATGGCAGAACGTTTTAAGGCAGAACGTTGCATGTACTGTGTTGCTCACCAGTCTCATTTTCTCTGCAGTAGTCAGGTGTTGGTCCTTCTTCTAAATCTAAGAGCAGGGTTTGCTTACTCACCCCATAACATCCTGTTAACCTACTATCTGACTGTATTGCTTTTGCAGCTTTTCTACTGTTTGTACCCGAGAATCTGAAGATCCTCTGGAATTATTGATCCAAGGTCACAGTTGGGTTGTCCCATGAAACCTTCTTATCCCTCTCTCTGCTTAACCTTTACGTGAGTTTGATTTTTAAAAGTGTAAACAGATGAGCGACTAGAAAATTAACATCTCTGCAATAAAAGTCATAATTAAATGTATGAAAATGTCCCTGTCTTGTTTGTAATCACCTCACTGTTGCATTTCTTCTGTGAATATAAAATGTGTATTTCTTCTCTATGACCTCTCTGACACTGCCTCAGTCTTAATCTGAAGCATGCCATCTATATGAAATGAGTTATTTTGTCTCTGTTGTAGAGTTCTCATATTCTTTTTCACAACCAGATGCCATCTTTAGCAAATGTTGAAAGATCAGAGACCTGGACTCTGTTTTCTTCAATAACATCTCACATAACATTTTGGTTTAATTTTTCAATAAAATGTTAAATAATCGGATTTGCAATCTAAGAAGTAGTTACATTCTTTGAAAATCATTTAGCTGCTGTGGACAGGTCAGCTGTTGGGATTTTTTTCCCTACTTAGAAACATACTTGCTGATAGATACTAACTGCTTATATCAAATAGAAAGTTCTCCCCTTTGTTTGTTTGAGGTTTTTTTTAAGACTATATGAATATTGAAGCTTCAAAATCTTATAAAAATGTAACGGGTGACAAAAGAGCACAAAACCACCTAATGGTGTTATATTCATCAAAAATCTTGCAATTTTGTCTGCAAAAACAACAATAACTGAGGTATATAGTCTAGCTAAGCTCACCAACTGCTTCTGCCCCAGATAAAAGCAAAAGTACAAAGTACTGACTGGGAGCTTCTAACCTATGAGGGAATTTTGATGTAAACAAGAATGTACTAAAATAGACATTTGATGTAAAAAATTGTTGAACACTACGCAGGATTTTTAACAGTGGAGAAAATTATGAGCTCCGCCATTCAGTCTCCTCTGGTTTTATTACTGTTATGCAACATTTGGATACACCCCTGCCCCACATGACAGAGCACTCTTAATAAACATTAGTTTGGAATAGATGTAAGATCTTCAATTGTAAGTGCTGGAAAGGAAGGCTGGCGATAATTCATCACAGCTTTCATTTCAGCAACCTCTTCTGAAATGTTCTTGCTGTCCTTTATTTCCTCTTATATTTCACAACAGTACTGGAGGCCATAGTAAAAAAAAAAAATTCTCTTATTTTAATAATTTTTCAGTTTTGTTCTGTTTGGTTCCAGTTCTTTGATGTTAATGAGATTACAGATTTTAATAGTGATTATGACAGTGTTAGCAGCCTGTAATCTGTCAAATCCTTCTGAAGTCTGTTTTAGCTAAGATTTCTCATATAATTGTCTGTTTTACTTATTTAGTTAGTTAATTATATGAACTTAGTGCCTTTTTGTAACATCTCAAGAGATAAAGCTGGCAATCAAAATATTTTTGATTACCAATCTTAATTTTAAGATCTTTGAGGTAGTCAAATATAAAGTTATAAATCCCTTCTGAGGCAATCAGACAGGCAGGTAACTATGTTGCTACTATTAGTGTTATCAGAAGATGATAGTCCTTCTTTTTATTTTTTGGAGTTGTGTGTGGTTTTTCACCAGACAATCCACAACAGGGGGTTTGATGGGGGAAGTTTTCAACTCAGCGTGAATAAACTCTGTAGTAGTTTTTTCATGGGTTTCTAGACTGATGCAAATGATCTGTAGACAGAACACTAAAAGTTGAGTTGTCGAGGAGCTACAAAGGTCTTTTATTATTTATTTATTATAGTACCTTCCTGCACAGATAATGAAAAATGGGTACCTGCAACAGACAGGTCACAGGCTGGTTTTCTGAAGAGACAAAACAGATGATGGAAGGAGACAAAACAGATGATGAAAAGAGACAAATTGTGGGTAAGTGAGGAAATGGAAAAAAAAAAAATGTTTTTCTGTGTAAAAAATAGACTCCTCTCCCTCTGCTTAGTCATTGTCAAGTGGCATTCTTCTGCTGACATTGTGTTAAAAACTAATTGTAAAGATGAAAATACAGGAGCATAGCATGGCAGATTTCTGGATTTAGACAAGTTTTTCCCCAAGCATAATGAGTGCTGTTAAGAAGAGAGTAATGATGCTCATTGTCGAAATCACTGAATTTTTCAGACAATATCAGCACTTTCAATGCAGTAGTCTGTGATCTGTGATTATCCTTCCAAACCCTGAAGTGTGAATTCCATCTGATAACTTCCAATTAAAAACAAGATGCTCCTGTAACCATAAATATGATCATTCTGCAATTCAACTAATGTCAAAGCTCATGCCTTTAGCTATTCCTTTGCACCATTCTAGTCCAGTTTCAGTTTACAAGGGAAACAATCAATGTGAAATACATCAAATACTGGCTTGGGCTAGTTTGTGTCCATCAATCTTGCTTGCACGTTATGTCTCTTCCTCTGTCTTTTTCTCCCAACTTTATAACTGGCAGAATATGAGAATACTGGTATTCCCATGGGAGGCTCGTTTAAGGTCAATGAAGTGCCAGTGGATGCAGCAAGCTTCTTTAAATACCAGCAATTGCAGAAATGCTGTAGGACTGTAAACTCTGTGATGTTAAAAATCAGTGCTCGTCTAGTTTTTGTGTTCGTAAATGGGGTAACTCAATAGTACCTTATTGATCAGGAGATGCATGCACATTGATCATCAGTAATGGTATGATGTTATACATACCTACATTTCACTTGGTAGCAGCTGAACCAAACAAAACCATTAAAATTCAGCAAACATGCTAAAATAGTCCGTAAATGAACATATGAAAGGTCATAGCTAACACAGCCAATATCATAATCTTCCTTCAGAACAGTTCATCGTCCTGCTAAAATATCAATGGAAGGAAAAAACCGAACTATGTAGCTTTAAATCCTCACCTATTAGGGAACTTTTTAACTAATTTTTTTGCAGGACCTCAGGAAATCAGTATCAATTGGTCATTCGAATGAAAAGTAAAATATATAGGAATGACTGCAAGGTGTAGAAAGTTCACTTGAAAATCATTTGAAAGGCAAAAAATGTACTGCTTACATAAAACTCAAATTAGTCATTTTACAATAGGTTTTTAGCATGTTTTCCTTACCCATATCCTGTGGTCATTCCTTTATACGTAAAAGTACTACTTTTAAGCTACATATATATGCAAGTACCAGTATTAAGAAACTAGTGATAATTGATGTCCTTTTTTTGTACGAATTTTTTACTCATCTAATCAGAGAGGAGGAATAATGCAATGTAATTAGAAGACCATGAAGCCCCCCAAAGAGTGAAGACATTTCTAATAATTTGTAATTAAGTAAACAACCTTCCCTGTTTGTAGCATCAGCATACAACATTTCACGTGCTGAAGAAATCTACAAAACATCAACTGTTTTTAGGAAAGCCCTTAGAAAGAGGGCTAAAGTGATGAACATAAACTGTTCATCCATTTCTATTTAGGATTTATTTCTTAGCACCCTGGTTTAGAAGGCTACAAGCCAATACTTGGTTGTAGTCCAACAACATCCCACATCCTCCAGGCAGATGATTTTACATTATAATAAATTAATATATTTTAAAACAAGAGCCACACAAGAACCTAAAAAACCCTCTGCCAAATAAGGTGCCCTTACTTCTAGGCAGCATTTGAAGCCTGGGACAGAAATGTGCAGGGTACTCTAATTTTAAGGAACATGCTTAAATTCAGGATTTTCTGGATTATCAGAAACTGGCACGACCCCAAATATCTGAAAGCTGCTTCCTCAGAAAAATGGGCTCCACAGTACTGACAGCAGGAACAAAGCCTCATCTCCAGCCTGCGTAACGCAGTGTCCATCTGGACTGTGGCCACGGTGGCAAGTGACGGGGGCGAGCGTAGGAGTGGGTCCAGCCTACAGGTCCCCACTCGACTGAGCCGGTGGCAGCGCACCTCAGCAGAGGAGGCTCCGCCTGGGCCAGCCAATCTGCCTCTCTGCAGTTGTATGGGCTACATACCATAACACCACAAGCTGCCATGCTGCCGCCTGCGCCACTCTCCCCCAGCAGCGCCTGCCCAAGCCCTGCTGCGCCTCCGCTCTGCAGTTTCACCCTGATTGTGGAGGGGGAGCAGTGGGTTTGTCCTAGAAAAGGACAAAAACCCCCTCAGACCTGTTGGACCATTTCTTACCAGCTGTAAAAACTGAAAGTAAGGAGGCAAACTCAAACCTCATGGATCAGTTCCCTGGTTACAATAAAAACACGTTGAATTTATGCTGTATCTTAAGTCAGGTTCAGTGTCTAAACTCTCAGCCTGCCTGGTGAACGTGACATTGCCCAATCCAACGGTGTGTATCTGCCAGCGTATCTGCCATAGAATCACAGCGTTGCTTTCAGGGAGCACTGTTAAATTTGTCGTATGTGCAATAATTGGCTTTTGTTTGAGCTACTTGGACCAGAAAAAAAACACACAACTTCTCCTGCGCTGACCCTGGGCGCCAGCCATATTGAAGAGTGAAGGGTTGTTGGCCTGCGGTGCCAACATACTCCACCTTCACGGGGAGGCCATGCCCCTCACGCTCCAGCAATGCCAGACGGCGCTCGGATGAGGCGGGCTGGGTCTGGCAGGTGGCGGCACAGGAGGTAGTAAGTGAGAGCAGCACAGCATAACTAGCTGTAGCATAGCAGTAGAATAATATTCTCGCGTCCTCAAAACTGTAGGAGTGTTTTTGACTTTGACTGCTTCCAATACCTAACAAATATGAGATCATGGCTTCTGGCATAAAAGGGACAAATTCGTAGCCATGCCAGTAAGACTGCCAGTGGTGGGAGGAGGTGTCACCTACCCTGTCCCAACAGGTAGTCAATTGACTTCAAACCAACATCAATTTCCCCTCTATATGCTGTCCCAAAATACTTTATATTCACCCAGTCTACACCCATGCAAGTCAGCAGCTCCCCCAAAGGCATCTTTCATGTGGCAAATCCCCCTTTCTTTTGAACAGGGAAGGGCAGTGTGGTATGCAACCTCCTAGGTTGGCTTTGTTTGCTGTTTTAACTCTTTGCAGTAAACAACCCTTTGTTCCCAAAATGTGTTCCTTCTAAGAAACATAGATCTGTGGAAGTAAATCAGTAAAAACTGAAATATGAACAGAGGCAGACGAGCTTACAAGCACTGGGCCCAAGCAGCCAGACAACTTCACTATGCAATAAAAGTCCATGAATAATTGATTTCACTAGCTGAAATGAAGATTCGCTTTTGAAAAGCTGGTTTTGGTACCAAAAATAGAAAGACACTGGACTGGAAAATGTTGCAGTGCAACATTTTAACAAAGTTGTCCTCCAAAACGTGTACAAATGCCCCATTTTCTAATTATGAATATTTCAACACCTAACGTTTTTTGCCAGAAAATCATTGTCTCTGCCAGCTAGTTTAAAGAAGAACAAGTTTGAAGCAGGGGTTTACACTCTGGAGGATCTATCCATCCCATCAGTAACTGTCTGTGATTCATGGGTGAGACTGCCAGAAGGTAGGATTAAGCGGATGGCTCTAAACTTCAGTGACACATATTGTTCTGTTGGATGCATGCCCAAAAAACAGAGGAGAGAGTGTATGTGTGTATGTATGTGAGTGTGCGTGTAAAAAATGTTGCAAATTCATATAATCATGATGATATTTGCATTGTTTCTTCGATACCAATGGAAAAATAGGTATATTTGAATTCAGTGCTGTAGTGAGAATATATGAACTGTGTTTTACGAATCCTCCAGACTAATTTGGCCTTTCATTTTGTCAACACAGTGGTGAGACGCTGAGGTACAAAGAACATGTCAGAAAGGTACAGGTATAGTAATAGCAGGATGACTGAGACATCCTATTTACATCAGGTAGCAGGGAAGGGCATCAGCCAGTGGGGATTTTGGATCACTTCTATACACTCTAACTGAAACAAATGAAAGGTCTGAAAGGTCTTTCATTCTGTTATTTGTTGTCTAAAGCAAAGAGACAAAACGACATTGATTGAAAAAGCTAATTTCTGGTTGTTCCTGGTGCAAAGAATTCTCCCACTGAAACAGTACAGTCTGGGGAGAGGAACACAAGTATGCCAATGGAAGGTCATCTGGGAGTTTGCCAGAAAACCAACACATGACCCATAGGAACTTCATCCAGAGAAATTTTGGTTTATCCTAAAAAAGTCACTTGCAAAATGGAGACTGGCTGCTGTTTTCATGGTTTTGCTGCTAATTCATTCCATTTTCACTTGCAAAGCTTCATTGGTATTGACTGTACTTGGTGTTTGCTTTTGAGATCGGGGTACCAGCAGCTGTGTGATTCTCTCCTTTCACAGTTAGTACAGAAACATTCAGCAGGAAAGCCTGAGGAATTGTGTTGCACTTTGAGGAAGCAATAAAAGGAAGGGGAGAAGGGTAAACGACAGATAAAACCAATGAGACCCACCCCTTTTGGAGAACGAGTGAAATGTGAATAGAGCAGAAAAAAGGTTAAAGTCTGCAGAAGTTTGAAAGCTAATGTGCAACTCTGGGCACAGGTTTCTACATTTCTTGCACTTTATGCTTCTCCCTTCTGAATCCTTCTGCTAGCAAGTATCATACATTGTTATCAACTTCTGTGTTACCATGGAGAGAAAGAGAGACAGGGAGAGAATGAATGAAAAAAGAGAATGATGAAGAACAATTTATTTACAAAAAAAACCTCTTTGCTTTTAGAGACGACATTTCTCTTTGAAGGTACAATGGGAACAATCAAAACCAGCTCTTTACTTTTAATGGAAAATTGGCATTAAAAAGTATTTTTAAAGTAATACCATAGCAGAAAGGTACTTCTGAAGAAATTCCTTGCAGCTATGGAGTTATGGAATTGTGATTTTGGCCAAATGACACTTCTGTTCTGCAGAAAGATGCTAAAAAGATATACAATGGTTCTCTGGGCTTTTTGTCTTCTAGAATTCTCAACTGAATTTCTTTAGTTCCTAAGTAAGAAGGCACTAGGCATTTGTTGCTATTTATAAATACAATTTCTGCAAAAGTAATCATAGACCTGAAAAGAAAAAGTTATATTCTTTCTGGTTTGATATCACTACAAACAGAAAAAGGGTTGAAAGGCATATTCTGTTCCTAATTTACCTCCATGCAGTGCCATAAAATTCAGATAATCCAGAATGCAAGATACAAGCAAAAATCCATTTTGCACTGATATCTGCACTAATACTTCAGTGAGTATGAAAAGAAAGAGGAGTAAAAATCATAGAATCATAGAATCAACCAGGTTGCAAAAAGACCTCCGAGATCAAGTTCAACCCTTGATCCAACACCACCATAGTTACTGGACCGTGGCACTAAGTGCCACATCCAGTCTCATCTTAAAAACCCTCGGGGATGGTGAATCCACCACCTCCCTGGGCAGCCCATTCCAATGTCTGATTACTCTCTCTGTAAAAAATTTCTTCCTAATATTCAACTTAAACCTCCCCTGGCAGAGCTTAAGACCATGCCCTCTTGTCCTACTGCTGGTTGCCTCGGACCAATCCCCACCTGGCTACAACCTCCTTTCAAGTAGTTGTAGAGAGTGATGAGGTCTCCCCTAAACTTTCTCTTCTCAAGGCTAAACAACCCCAGCTCCCTCAGCCACTCCTCACAGGACTTGTGCTCCAGTCCCTTCACCAGCATTGCTGCTCTTCTATGGGCCCTGCTCCAGCACCTCAATATCCTTTCTGAACTGAGGGGCCCAGAACTGGACACAATACTTGAGGTTTGGCCTATCCAGTACAGGGGAAGAATCACTTCCTTCGTCCTGCTGGCCACACCGTTCCTGATATAGGCCAGGATGGCATTGGTCTTCTTGGCCACCTGGGCACACTACTGGCTCATGTTCAGCTCTTCTTTTTGAAGAAGTCTTCTTTTTGATAAAATACATGTGGTTCTTATTCAAAGTAGACAAAGATGTGATACACAACAAGGTTCTTGATCTAGAATGAAATCAAGCTTTATGGTGCAGGGAGATTACCAGGTCAGAAGTTTTATTACTTCCCATGGGAATCATGCCTTCTCTTGTCAGCATATTTACAAATCATAGAATCATAGAATCATTTTAGTTGAAAAAGAGCTTTAAGTTCATTGCGTCCAACCATTATCCTGACAACGCCAAGTCCACCACTAAATCATGTAAACACTTACAGGAATGGTGACTCCACCATGTCCATAGGCAGCTTATTCCAATGCCTGAACATCCTTTCAGTGAAGAAAATTTCCCTAATAACCAATCTAATCCTTCTCTGGTACAACCTGAGGCTATTTCTTCTTGTCCTATCTCTTGTTACTTGAGACAAGAGACCAATCCCCATCTCACTGCAACCTCCTTTCAGGTAATTGTAGAAAGCAATAAGGTTCCACTGAGCCTCCTTTTCTCCAGATTGAACAACCCCAGCTCCCTCAAGTTGCTCCTCACAGAATTTGTTCTCTAGACCCTTCACCCACTCCATTACCCTTCTCTGGATGTGCTCCACTGACTCAATGGTTTTCTTTCTTGTAGTGAGGGGCCCAAAACTGAACACAGGATTTGAGGTGGGGTCTCAAATGTGGTGTACTCAGCACTGCAGAGTACAGGGAGAGTGCTGAGTACAGGGAAACAATCACCGGCCTGGTCCTGCTGACCACAGTATTTGTAATGCAAATGTTGGCAAGTACTTGCACTTGCCTAAAATTCTACACCAATAAATTTTTTTTATGTAAAATATTGCATTTGGGATAACAACTATTTTATTGGGAAATAAGTAATGCAAGTTTGACTAGAGTGTTTTACTAAGGTTGGGCTCAATGAGTGTACGTTGATTAAAATGTCACATACTGTAGCTGATAGATCTGGTCTGGTATTTGTTGAAACACTACATTCATCGGGTGATGAAACCCTGCAATAAAGGGAAACTAATGGAAGCAATTAAGAAAGAACACCTGTCGGTGGAAGACTGCAACCCCTACATTGACCATAGCCAGAAATTGTTCCCAGTTGTTATTCACAACAATGGAAGACCTCTGTGCTGTGAATGCAGGCAATGATGGACTGCAATAAAATTTGCTAATGAGTTTTCACATTGTCCCATAAAATTCTATGACTTTGTCAATCTGTGTTGACACAGACCAACACATGGCTAAGCAATAAAATGATGGAAGAAAGGTCCTAATTGCTGTTGTTGGTGGAAAGTATCTTTGCACTTCTGAAGGACCTGGGTCAAAATTTTCCATTCATCACAAATGGAACTGGGTATATTGGTTCTGTTCTAATCATTGGTGGAAGTTTAGCCTGATGAAGCAGGTTAGGTCAGCTAGGATTCTCCGTTCCACATCCAGGACCGCACAACAAAGTTATTTGTAAGTCATCCACAGCAGCAGAGTTGTAAGGAAAATGTCTTTCTGCACTGCATGGCATTAGGCAGCAGATAACACAGAACTGCACATTTTACTTGTTACCTGAATTATTGATATGAACTGTCTACAAAAGGATCACCTTTTGACTTTAAGAACCAGAGGGATTGTTAGAAAGAGTTATTCAGGTGAAAGCATGTGTGCTTCTCTTCCAGTTCTCAGTTGGACAATAAATATTTGACACCCATTTTAAATCCTCAGCTTTCCCTGTGAAAATAAGGAAGGGCAGAAGATGCAGTAACAGTGTTAGAGAGATAGGAAGCGTTGTGGGGAGAAAAGCAAAAGAGATGCTAAGAGGAGTCTGTTTGCAGTGTCATCCACAGACTCAGCACACTGTAATGCATGGGAATGATGAAAGACCTATGAACACCAGATCTTCCTGTCCATCGAATGACCATGGTGTCAGCAAGGTAGGATTGGCACAAGACCTCACGTAGAAATCAGAGAAGTCAGTCAAACGTTACTGTTAAAATTCTTATCACCAAAACATCACAGAAAAATATTCTTCCTAGTTCTTAATTGTGCAACTGTTTTTAAAATTATTATTGTTATTCTGTAAAATGTATATTGCAATTGTTTTAGATAGAACAGGCAATTCCATTTCCCTTAAATATTCTTCCCCTTACTGTTGTAATGTAACTAAATGAGACTATTTCATGCCTTCAAAAAAGCCCAACCGCAGAATGAAGGTTTAATCAATAGACTTAATTTAATTCCATAATGATGAGCTGACTCTCCTCAGGACCTAATTTTCTGTTCTCTACAGATAGTAGAACTAAATTTTTTTGTTAGTGCAACTGTTTACATACAATAAGACAGAAATGTATATGTAGAAATTGATCAATTAGAAATCTATTAGAAAAATATAAATTGTAAAATAATTAAAATTAAAACAATGCTGGGGTTGCTTGAATAGAATCCTGCACCCATAATTTAGATGTGATTTTCAGAAAGCAGGTAATTACTACTACATTTCATTCTCCCTCCTCTTCTCTCCATCTCCTCCCTTTTTATTTCATTTTTTAGAAACCAGGTACAGAAGAAGTTTCTGCAGATGTGCTCACAGTCTGAGTTATTCCACAGGACCTTTTGATTGAGTAGACTGCTTCTGAGAATAGCTTTTACTCACAATGTAGAAAGCATCAGAAAGAGGTACTAAAACAGTGATCTCTTAATTATTTATTCAAAGCCTAAAAGTGATTTGTAGAGAAAAACCATGCTTCTCACTCTCTGTTTCAACCAATCCAATGCATGCAAGGCTATACCTGTCCAGTAATTGTACAATTTTCACACATTTTATTGAATTCACCTGAAACTGTGTCTTAAATTCCCACTAACTTTGAGCAGGAAAATAAAGGGTTCCTTGGAAGAAAAGTTTTCAACAACGAAGAATTCAAACAACAGATTTACTGAAGGTTCTGTGGTATGAATATATATATCAATGTATGTATGTATGTATGGATGTACACACTTATAATAGAATTTCTTTTAAAAAATCAGGAACGTCACCCTTTCCTTGAGTCATTGTGAAACAAATGAAAATGGTGTTTATAATGTAACAATCTGCTTATCTGCTCATGTCCACAAAGTTTGTTGCAGTTAGGAGGAATATGAAGCCAAAATACTCACTGCTAATGCTTGAAATAAAAGGAGGACTGAATATGAAGAAAGAAAATAATACAAAACCTTCTCTTTTCCAGAGAGGGAGATCTATCAGAGATGTCTGGACATGCAGCTCCATAGTGAGACCATGGTGAGAACACGACTCATTATAAACATCTCTGGGATTAAAGTTTTCATGAGAATGGTTCCTGATCCCAGATAGTGGCAATCATATTTAATGATAATTTCACCAAATGGGATGGCTTTACCTTTTCTTTCTGTTTTTCTTTACGGAAATTCTGCTCATGAGCAAACAAACACGCAAAATAGATGGAATGATAAAAGACTGCATGGGTGCCAATAAATATTTAACAAAACTTAACACCTTAATATACTTTTAAAACAAAAAATAGCCATTTACGTTACAGGCAGTTGTTTTATCTGAGTCATGTGATGACTAAATATTCCCCCTGGAAATGTTTCCAGCAAGACCTTTATTCTGAGACATGCTTGCCTTGCTTGCAGTTCTTTTGCCTTATAAAGTGCTAATGACCAGCATGGATAGGGCTATTTAGCCAGAGATTGTTGAATGCCATGTAAGAACTTCAGTCTTCTCTCTTGGTTTGTATCTTCCTTGGCTTAATCTAGGCTACAGCTGAACAAACAAGAACAGTCTCTTTTTAGGATCACAGGCTGGCAGCCTTATTCAAATTGAACAGTTCTTCCGTCTCAGAGTGATCTCCTAAAATGTAGAGGCTCTTAGCTTGTTCTGCAGAGGTTGATCTGCACAGGACAAGGTGTGAGGTTAGAGTTTGAGGTGGGACATCTGGCAAGCAAGTGTGGAACAGCACAGTACTCGTGTAGGGTAAAATCATGTAGAGTGAAATTATTTCTGATTTGTTTTATGCACAGAGGTCTTCCTGCATCAAATCTTGAAGAAGGCATCACCGGGTACTCAAGGAAACAACTAAAGCCCTGAGCTTTGATTTTCATCACATATGTGCTAGTATGTAGAAGCATATGTATTTGGCATGCTATTTGACACAGAAGTTATGGTTAAACACTTTAGTATTCAAGACAACAGTTGTGAAACTTTTATTTTATTTTTCTGCTTATGAAAGGGAGTGGATCAGATATGTGAAGGCAGAGAAAGATGGGGAGAGGCAATATGCAGAAAATCTTAATGAAAATTATTCCTTAAATAAGAAAAGATTAAGATTCTAGCCCATAAAATAAAGAAAGTTGGCAACTGCACTGCAAAGCAGCATCACAGATGTGTACTAGAAATCAAAATCAAAATCAAAGATTGTTTGTACAGTCAGTGTAAGATAAGGTATTCTTATGAAAGTAACAGAACTATAGAATGCATCTACGAGTATTTTGAGTTCAAAATACAAATTCATATGCAATGCTTTTTTCCATTTAAATTTCTTTAGTTCCTACACTGCATTCCTGAATTCCTTTAGTTCCTACACTGCATTTCTGAATTTATTCTTTATGCATAATAACCAGGAATTATCTGAAAAGACCTCACAGTACTGAGACATCCCTCTAAGTTCCTGATTAGAAAGTATTTACCAGGAATTGGATTAATCTCATCTGAGCATTAGCCACGTATAATCAGTCACTCTAGTAATTGGAGAGAATCCAGCTTTTCCAAGGCATGTTTCATCTGGTCTCTAGGACAAGTACTTTAGAATGAACTGAGCACCACCAAAGTATGACTTACCCAATATGCTTCTGTTAGAATAGAGGGATTCCCCTCCTGGAGTCAGCTAGCTCTCTTCAATGACTTCAGAGGAAGTATACACAATTATTTGTGGTTCACTGTCCGACTTGCAGGTAACTGAAGTATATGCATAGATTAGTAAATTTCCACTAAATGTTATTCCAAGAAAATTTTCATCATAGCAGTTGTGGAAAAACCAAGTTCTGTTTCCAGCCCAAAACTCAGTATCCTTAATATGAGGTTATTAGCATAATAAATATGACACAACTGAGCAAAGTAACATGGAGGGGAAAATAATTCAAATTTTGCCAGGAGTCATATCCAGGTTTTGCATTACTCTTTCAGTACCCTAATGCATGGAGCCCTTTCCAATACGTCTCCTGTCCCAGTTGCCACCTACTGCAATGACTGGCAGGCAGCAATGGCTCCATATGGCCTTTTCATTTCTTATTGTCATTTCTGGCATGTATCACACTAATTTTTGGCCCACCAGAAAGGTGTGGCTGTGCTGGCGTACAGCAGTAGGGCCGGAAGAGCTCACTTTTGTGAATGTTGAAAAGGCCCCTCATTCTGGTCACAGTCACACTGGGCATCTGTGATCGAGCAGACTTTGTCAAAAGCCTTGGATCCACTTACTCTCCTGTCCTATTCACTCTCTTAAAAAAAATAAAAACAAATTATTAGCAGTAGCATTCTACTATATTATATAATCATCCCTGTAACAGCAAGATACCAAATTATTGCCTAGGTTTTGAAAATTGCTTGAAAGACTTAACTTCCTTTCCTTTAATTCAGTTGACATATTTAGGTTGACTAAGAATGACTTTGAGTATTTAGTAGAGTAAAACTTACTCTTGTGGGGCATGGGAAAAATTTATCCCAGGCATTGACGAACAAAGGAATGTATAGAGAATATCCATGTGCACAGCAAAATCTCAGTCTGCAGTTGGCCTAGTAATGGAGGACTACTGCTGAGAAGTCAAGGTCATTTCCAGTGTGTTAATCTCAAAGCATCAGGGCAGGATCATGATTTTAGTCTGGTAAATGTGGAAAATCCACATAGTTGTCTAGGTAATTAGAACATTGGGTGCCCCACTGGTCATTCTTAACTCAGTTATCAGCAAGAATCTCACTAATCATAAGTCAGGGATGAGTCTGTGCATGTGCTGTACATGTGGCTTTCTGCATATGTCTGCACATCATTTCACAGGAAACTATTTCACACTACACCAGCTTGGTGAGTAGCTGTTGTTCACACCCACCAAGAAATAAGTACATGTGAGAATAGTACCTTTACAACTTTGAAATGTCCTTAGACAGACTTTTAATCTCCAGGCCATCAACCTGCTGTGAACTCTCCTCCTGACTTTTCACACTTACAGAGAACAGGAGTCAAGCAACACACCATAAGGCAATATGAAAAGACAGAAAAATTCTGGGAAGTGCAAAATTAAGTGTAAATAAAAATATGTCGTCTTTTAAAAATATGCAGCTATTTCATCATATATTTAAACATAAGCACGTATATACTGATGTAAATTGGATTAGTAAATTAGATTGCAGTATTCAGAATGCAAGATGATGCTGATGCATTCTAACAATAGTCTTCAATTCCATCTCCTTGGTGTCTGCTCCATATGTCATGGCTGGCACAAAAACACCAGTAGTTAAAACACCTGTGTTTTCACAGATTTCCTACTAATGTTAAGTTTAACCTCTGAAGGTCTTTTCATTCAGTCTGCTACTATTATTTGTATATTGAGTGAAATATATATCTCAGTAAGGATGTAGCACAACAAAGTTCCTGACCTCGGGATCTTTCAGCTCAAGGCCTTGATATGGTGCTAGTGTAAACCTTGATATCAACACCAATTGATCATTTTTAGAGACAAAAACAAAAGAAGAAAAACAAAGGCAATGCCTACTGACCTGCATCCTTTTAAAGAGGGAAAATGAAAATATGAGGGGCATATAATGCTGTGCAGGAGAGTTAATATTTAATGATAATAGATAATTACATTTGTAAATCTCATTTCTTAATTTATGTTTTTTTCTGGTTTTGTTATTTCCTTGGTGAGATAAGGATCTACTGGTCCATGAGATGGAGAAATGGTCACTGGCAGGTGAAAAGCAACAGTGTGAGTTCAGGACGGATTTGAAAGAAGAGGGTCTTGATGGTTGGCACAGCGGATGCAGAAGGTTGTTTCAAGGGCATGTAAAAATTCACACAAAGGATAATGGGAGGAATGCATGGATGGAGAAATGAAAGAACACTAGTAACAGTAAACCAGAAATAGGAGGAGAGAGGAAACCAACAATTTGGACATGAAGAATCCTAGTCCTGTAAAAGACAATGATTTCAAAGGAAAAGGAACTTCAAGTCATCATCAGTGGGTTGTGGCCTTCAGGAAATTGGGAGAAAGGGAAAGGGAAATGGGGAGCAGAATACTGTTTAGATCAAGCAGGAGTTATCGCAGTATCAAGAGGTGAAAAAATATGAGGCAATGTAAGTATTTCAGTAAGAGAATTACTGAAAAAGTCATTTGAAGTGTTAGGTAGGTAAATTTCAAGAAAATAATTTATGGAAGGGGCATGGGTGTACATGACTATGTCAGGTTAGCTTAAAACCTAAACTTCTGTCTGTGAATAAAGGCTTTTGCAAACCTTCTTCACCTAGTCTTCTGGGAGGAAACATTCTCTGTTCCTTAGTTTGTTACAAAGGAGCTAATTCTTGATCCTAAGACCCTTGATCCTTAATATCATTGGGATTCACAAAACCTGAGGGGGAACTTCAATCCTCTTAACAAGTTAACATCAGTATTCCAGATGAACGTTTAAATTTTTCTTTTTGAGTTTACTTACAGAGGACAGCAGAATGTTGAAAATGTGATTGCTGAACAAGGTCAGCCAGGTAGAATTTTGTTTTGTGCACACAACTAAGTGCCCAAAATTCTTCAGATTTACCATTCCCTTTTCCTCTCAAACTGAATCATAACACAAGCAGCATCATGAGCAAGCCCTAGATGTAGCAGATGTATATTACTTTCTAAATTACTTGGTTTACCCAGCGTTCTGTCTAAAATGGATCTCCTCTTCCTTGTCACTGTTGCTGCTTGAATCTTCCTAGTAGGGATAGCAGAGGAAGTTAACAGAACATCTCTGAACACAGTGCACAGATGGGACAGCCCACCCAATCTAATTTTAAGAAGTCAAAATGGCAGTTGTTTCCACTGGACTTTGGACATTTGCTAAGAATGCCACTTGGTAGGACAGTTTTGGTTTACTTTAAACAGTTCACAAAAATTTCACTCTGCAATTGCCTGCAACAAAATGTCACCTCCCTGTAAAGAACGATTAAGACAGGCAACACTGAACTTCACAAACAGGCTGTCTGACAATCTTGCTCCGTCAATACATGCTAGGGAATCATCATCCAAACAAACCAGACAAGCTGTCTCTTTTGACATCTGCTCTTGTTTCAGTACATGAATTATCCTCTTGGGTTATCCCATTTTCAGTTGTTTCAGCACTGATGTCATCTCATTACTTACCTTTTCCAAAAATTTGTCTGCCTTTTCAACTCTATGCATAAGTAAAGGAATAAATAGAAAAAATAGCCAGAGAAACATCACTGACATTTTCTGGGATAACATTTATAAGAAAAGAGAGCATGGAGGGCATGGGTTGAAATGGATTTTTTAAAAATTCTGTGTATGTCATTAATAAAAGGTTTAAACAGTCAGTACTCGTAGTTTGTGAATATGTGAAGCAGCAAGATTATTCTGTTTATTGTCATTGCACTAGTGATTAAAACCTCCCCTCTCCTTTTGGCATCTTTTTTTAAACTAAATTCTGAGCGAGCACAGCATCTCTCTATCCCTCTGAACAATTCCAGGGAACAGAATTTCAACCTCTTGTTGACTTTTAGGTTCTTTTAGGACCATTGTTATTTATCTTCATTAATGGCATAGACAGAGGAATCAGGGGCACCCTCAGCAAATTTGCAGATAACACCAAGCTGAGTGGAGCAACTGACACTACAAAGGATGGAATGCCATCCAGAGGGACCTGGACAAGCTCTAGAAGTGGACCCAGGGGAATCTCACAAAGTTTAACAAGGTGCTGCACGTGGGTCAGGGGGACTCCCAGTCACCCTGAGGAATAAACTGATCGAGAGCAGCCCAGCCAAGAAGAACTTGGGGGTGCTGGTGGATGAGAAACTGGACATGACTCAGCAATGTGCACTTGAGGCACAGAAAGCCAAGTGTGCCCTGGGCTGCATCTAAAGCAGCACGGCCAGCAGGTCAAGGGAAGTGATTCTGTCTCTGTTCTGGTGAGAGTCCACCTGGAGTGCTGCCTCAAGCTCTGGAGTCCCCATCACAGGAAGGTCACTGACCTGCTGGAAAAAGTCCAGAGGAGGGGAGGGGCACCATGATGATTAGAAGAATAGTGCCCCTCTCCTGTGAGGAAAGGACAAGAGATTGGGACTGTTCAGCCTGGAAAAGAGAAGGATTTGGGGGAAACAGGAAGATTCGACATCAAATTACACAGGCAAAACCTTTGCGTACTGGGAAATAACATTTCCCAGGAGTAGAGTGATAGTTTTTCTTTAGGGCGTGGTTTTGCTCAGAAAGATGGAGAATATGTAAATGAAGGATTATTTAGCAGTGTAGTAGGAAATATCCCTAAGAGTAACAAAGATTCAAGTACACATGAAACTACATTATATGGGGGAATGAATCAAAGTCACACAGTGGACCTGGTTTAGTCCAAAATCAAGGATGTGAGTTCAAGGCCACCTGCATGAGTTGGCATTACTGTAAGTTTTACTGTAATTCTCAAGATGCACAACACCTGAAAAAGTCTTGTTTGTACTAGGACTGAGAGGAGTGCCATGATCTTTCAATAGGAAAGGGTAACAGGGTTTCTAAGGTGCAGTAACAATCTGGGTAATGATCTTAAATTTTAATGTTATGAGCCTCTCATAATATAATATTAAATTGTTAAAACTGAAGTGGTACACTTAATTTTCCCAGAAGTAACCCATGTCTAATTTCTTGATTTTTTTCACTTTGTAGATATGGAGATTGTACCAAACAGATCAAAAAAAACCCCAGAGAGATCACCAGTATACAACCAAATTACTAAAGTAAGTCACCAATAGACAGCAGAATATGAGTGCCATATGAATGAGGACTGATGTATATGGTATATAAGAATTCTGCTTTCTTGATAGAACATTTCCTACCCAAATCCATGAGTATGGTCCATTGTGTTCCAGACAACTCCCAAGAGAGAACTCAAATTACTGTTTAATGGGTTCCTATGGGCTCAGAAGTGCTATTGTGTAAGATAATGTCTTACCATTCTTTAACATCTGCTTTTTATATTGTTATCCCCCTTCCTCATTTTCTTTATATTAAGAGATTTGTATTCTTGCAATTACAGAGAAACACCGATTAATGGAATTAGACTGGAATAAACACCACAGATAAAATGTTTGGTTTATTTTTTTCTTCTTCTCTACAAGACAGTTAATCAGCTGAGTATTCTTCATACTCCCTTCTTATTACTTTTCCCCTGCAAGGGCATGATTCCATCCAACAGAATCAAGCAGACCCTACTGTGAAATAGGATCACAACCGGAGCTACATGGGATTCAGAGTTACAATGGAAGGATTGATGCCAAGCATTTTATTTTTGCCGCCTGTGTTTTAGACAGAGGCTGACGTTGTCACATGAGGGCTTCACATTGGTGAGAGACAATTTCATTAGACGTGCAGATAGTGCATTATTCCAGCACTGAGCCAGAGTGCAACAAGGAGTCCATTCTGCCCTCACAGGGAGGAGTACAAATAGTACAGGCTACAATGGAGTTGTGCTGGTGCAGTCTGGGATCAGAATGGACACAGGCTTTCATTAATATCTGTGGTTTTACCCTGTTGGATACAAATATTTCTACTCGTTCACATTAGCACATAACCTGCTAATGTTCTAGTGCAGAGGAGATCATTATTTTCTAGTGTTGCTTGCCTACTGCCATTCCTAAAACCTCTGGACTGCTCTCTTGTCACTCAGTGAATCTTTAAATCTGAGAGCTTTGTTTAGCACTCATTCAATGGCATATTTGAAAAGGTCAAGAAAGTCAACAAGATTTTTTCTTTTTTCTTTTGAGCCAGGACACAGATTCTTGGACTGCTATGTGGATTGAGTTTTTACCATGCAGCTATAAATGATGCAGAGCAGTCAGTCTGCATCAGAAATAGTAAAGTAATTCTCTCACTGATCATTTTACAAATTACATCAGTCTCTTTCCAGGAGGCACTTTATATTTATTTATTTCCAGTTGACAGTCTCAAAACCATTGTATGTGCAGTAGCTCTGGAGCATGTTCTGAGCTGGGTGTTAGCCCACGAGTTCAATGACAATCTCTCACAAAACAGATTTCCTCCCTTAGACAGCACAATGTTGATGACAAATCTCTAGATGTTTTTAACATTCTATTTGATGACAAGATTTCAGATTGGAAAACCACTAGGTCAGGTCTGGTTTAGGATTACATGTATCTCTAGAAAAGAAACTGGGAGTGTGAACAAATAAACGCTTAGAAATATTTATGGACACGTATATTCTAACTTTAATCTTGCTTGAACATTATAGCCAAATGCAATGCTTCTGTCCCTAGAATAACTCAAAATCCAGACTACAAACTCTGTCAGATTTTATATATTTGTTTAACTGCTCCTTCCTTTTTATTTTTTCATTCCTTCTAAGATAAATTTCTGTTTAGAGAACCTTATAGCCAGCCTTTACAGAAAATGAAAGTTTACTTACCTAAATCCAAAATTACGATTTTTACCACCTTTTAATATCCTAGTGTTTTTTTTCCTGTTAAACAAGTTTTATATATTTATGATTTTCATTTTAATAGTTGTTCATTTCTTACACCAAAACTCTGCCTTAGGAAGGTTAATTATCATATTCTACTGAATGTGACATGTAGTGTAATAATGAAAGTGCCTTGGTACTAGAGAATTAGAGTACTGTACACAGCTCTAGCAAACAGAATGAATAATTGAAATCCAATGCTTTTATGCTTCACTGAAAAAAAACAATATTTCATGGCACATAAAGTTATTCAGCTTATTTGCATTAGGGTTGAATGATCACCACTGACCAAAACAGAAGCAATGATGGTACCTTGACGTAAGTGGCAAAGAACATACATAAATATTCTTAGGAAGCAAGATGTACCTGCATTTAATCAGTACTTATTAAAATTTTATTCCCTATAGTTATTCAACAGGATCTGTGGTATAAAAACATAATTACAAAAATCAGATTTGAGCTCATTTGACAACAGAAGGGTTTTATGGTGACCTATCTCCAAATGTTCCTATTTGTAATTAAATGCAGCGATCAGCAGTAAGGATTTTGAAGCTGTTTTAGTAGTTCCGCTATTCTGCTTAACATGTGGCACCCGTAATAATTAAAATGATACTAACACATGCACAATTTTATGGCCCTTATGGTGCAACCCATTATGCCAAATAAGGGCCTCTGTTTTCACAGCATACTGCACATGGTCTCATTACACCCACTTTTCTTTTCCTGTCTTCACACTAACAACTGTTAAAGTGAATCAACACACGAAACGTACTATAACAGCTTAGTGTTTATGATATGTGTGCTGTTAGTCAGTGAACAGGAAAATCTAAACATTTACTGTTTATGTAAAGAATAGCGTTAGTGTTAGCGAATTGCTTGGGTCTGCTTCCTTTATTATCTAGATCACAAACGTAATGACGGGTGTCAGTGGTACCTATATTTCCCCTTTGCTTTGCTGTCCTGCGTAGATGTCTACAAGAATTAGAGGAACCTCACATTTCCAGTTCTTGGAATGGTTTATGTTTAATAGTTTTCCTTTTCTACATTAAAGAGGAAGAAAAATATTTCTATCATAAACTCCCACCATATAAAAAATATTTCCATACATGTTCTCTTCCTCTTCAATGTATTGTACTTGGACCAGTTTGGCTTATCCAAGGGGTTAGAAAGTTACACATTTTTCCTGCAGCACCTCAGGAAATTCTACAAGATACTGTGAATTCTAGTTTAGCGCTTTTTTTATCATGAATAATTTTGCAATTACGCAGCTACTCAAAGACCTCCTACACTCATTTTACAGTCATCAGTTTGGAATGCCTTTCACTCTCTTGGTCTGGGATCCATTCCAAGGGAAGTCCCATAGGTAGGACACCAATGGATTGGACTAAATCTATCCTCTGCATTTCATATTATAGCTTTGTGTGAACATTAGTTGAAAGTTCATATAAAGAGTAACAACCTGTCCTTTCATTTTCCCCTCTTTTCCCCTGAGGATTGCCATTTAAACCTAACAGTGTCAGGAATTTGCTGTGTTATCAGTGATAAGGGAAAACTAAAGCACCTGAATGCAAATGGCAGATTTGATTTCATAGTGAAAATCATTGCAAAATTACAGTGGTTGGGCTCTAGATATGATGAAAACAGAGAAATCAACCAGAAAATGTTTAATGTAATGTGTAATATATAGGGGCCACATATACACTGAAATACAGCTTCTAAAAAATCACACGGAATCAACATACCAACAGCAGTGCCACAATGCAGGAAAATGGAGTAAAAGCCAGCACTGGACTCCTTTCATGTCTTCATGCCCACTGGTGAGTGATACTGTGCAGAAAACTTGCAGTTTTGCTCTCTGAAGATTCAGGAGGAGGATATGATGGGGGGAGACGTGAGGGAGAGGACCAAGGCAAAGAAGGGCAATACCCTTAATGTTGTAACAACTTCTCCTTGGCCTGTTCTGAAAAAACCTTGCTTAAAAACAAAAACAAAAACAAGCAAACCAACCCAGCAACAACAAAAGTACCCATATCAGTGACATTTAAGAAGACTAAAGAGAAAAAACCCACTTGATAATTACGTTCTGTCTGAACATCAGGAAAGTTGAGTTCCACGATCTCTTTTTCTTTGATTAAAATGAATGTTTGTTATCAGCATTACTATTTACTACCCCATGATCAAAAACAAATAACCCACTTTGTTTGTTTCTTACTGCAAATGAATTAAATTAGACGCCATTAGGAGCACTAGCTGTTTATATCCTTGTTTCAGCAGTGGTAGTATTTGAAGTTTCCTGCGGTAAGTTCATTACTCGTATTTTGTCCAGAATTAGTGAAGCGTGCTGAAAATTGCTAATGACAGATGTTTCTCCACTCTGTCACACTTCTTGTATCATTTGATTTGGAAAGCAACATACGGTGTTCTGCTCTATCAGTATGTCACAGACTGTCTGTAAACAGCTGGTCATAACTCAGTTCAGTGAAAACCATTACTTTCCAATGAAGTGCTGGACACCCTCCAAATTGCATTTTGGCATGGCCTGAGCTGCATAATGCACAAAGTTCTTCTGTTCTGAGGTTACCTAAGGAAGGATTTTTCTCCCCCTTCCACTTGTTTATTGTGTTTCAGGAAACAAAATATCTTTTCAAATGGTTAGATGAGAGATGAACAGCACAGGAAATAAAAATGCTTTTTCTTCTCTCAGGAATCCATAAAAACTGTGACTGGTGCTGTGCTAACAGGAAAAAAAAAAAAAAAAAAAAAAAGAAGCAACCCTACCTCACCATTTCTGTTTGTGCCTCAGGTTGAATGGGGTGTATTATCGGGGTCAGGGCACACAAGATGATGACAGATTGAAATGTCTCCTATCAAATAGTTGTGGCATTCTAACATTGCTATGACTATGGGGCTATTCCACAGCTCCTAATCACAATGAATCCTATTAAAAACATCTCCCTGCGGTTTATGTGTTGGTCAGACGCAAAGAAATCCATCTCACTTGTGCATGTGAGAAGCACAAAACACAGAGGGCAGATTTAATGCCTCACGCATGGGGATATAAGGTACAATCTGCTGTTTCTTTCTAACAAAGCCGCTTCCTTGGTTGTTTTAAGATGATATAATATGTTATTAGCCTATATTTAACTAAATATGTATCATACATTTCATGAATACCAGTATCCATTTCTGAGACAGAGAGAGTCTGGCATAGTTGTGTTATTTATAAAGTAAGTATAAAACATTTAGACAGCATGTTTCAATAACTGTGTTTAATTGACAATTATTACCACTTGTATTTAAATGAAATCTTCACATAGATCCTCTTGGTTTAGAGCATGACAGTAGGAGAAGGCATCAAAGCCACCTGCAGTCCCTGGAGACTTCCGCAATGCCTGTGCATTACCAAGTGAAGAATATCTTTCCAACTACTGCAAAATGATGATTTTGACATTTAAATTTAGGATAATGAAATTTGAAATCAAGAATCATGAAACTCAAAGATCACCGTGGAAAAGGCTAGAGATAGATGTCAAGATATCCAACCTTCCTGCATCCTATAGCAAGGTTAACATAAAAAAGATTGGGAAAACCCCAGCATTACCAATAAATTCGGATTTTCTAATATTTGTTAAGATGACATAACATTTATCCTCTCATAAGATGTTATGAAAAGTTATCCCTGAAGAGGAACCCACTGATAAAGAAAAGAGCTCTCATACACAGAAATAAATTTTCCAGGCTACTGACACTGAAGAAGAAAACCCAAACATCTCAGTGTCTCTTTCATTTCTTTGAAATGTATCAATCTATAGGAATAACAAGGCCATTACATTAGATAAATTTTTAATTTTTTTCTTTTTTACATGTTGAACACTGATGAACAGATGGGCTTTAGTGAGACATGGTCGTACAGAAGGTGTTCAGCTGAGTTTTGTTGAAGAGGATGCAGTTTCTCTTTTGGTGTAGAACTTTTACTGAGCTTGAAGTATAAGCCTGCTTAGAGAGTCTGAAGGAATAAAAAGTCACAAAAGTCTCTACTCATTTTTATAGCTGTAATACATTACTTATACAGAGAAACCATGCAAAATGTTTCACAGACCAGTACAAAACCAAGGATCCTGCCCTCAAGAATTTATTTTTTCAAGAATAGGTAGTATAGGAAAAAAGGGTTATACGTCTACAACACAGAAACAGAGCAGCTCAGTTTTGCCCTGTATTAACAAAATGAATTCTGCATAAGCTACTGGCATCTGTTGATTTAAAGGAAAAGTTTTCTAATTAATATTTAATTTAACTCAGTAAATAGACTGGGAAACTTACACTGTCAAAAATTTAAATAAATAAGTTCATTTTCCCTTGTCAGTAAGTGGGTACCTGTTGTTCATCATTACATAGGCTGCATATAACAGGACTATTCACTCCTACAGTTTTTACCTTTTCAGAAAATGTCAGAGGTTTTTCGTTTGTCTCGGTATCCCATCCCACACAATAGGTCAGACATATCCTTTAGTTTATGTTATAACTTATAACTCATGTTGTATAATAAAATCTAATTAGGAAACTTCACTTTCTTTTACAGCTATTTTCCTGTTAATTTTGTGACTGTGCCCTCTGGCCCAAGCAAACTGCTGTAACATTTGCAATCCAAAAACGTTGTAATTTGTGTTCATCTCTTCCATCAAAAATAATTAGTCATATAGTTCTGTGAAGTTTTCACCAAAATTGAGGTTTGGACAGAAAATTTAATTCTGGTTTTGGAACTGCAGTGGTCTTATTTCAGCATAGAAGCTCAGTTGTATTAATAGAAAAAGGCTCAACATTCACAAAGTGTAAGAGAAGATGCCATAAACTCTGTCTTATGTTCAGCCCCCAACACACACCAGTCAGAAGCACAAATAACTACCAATCATGGCAGACTTACTGTCTGTGCAAATGAAATCAAAACTAAGCAAGAACACCCAAGTGAAGGTTTGTTACTGCTTTACCACACCATTCCCTCGTCTGTCCACTTTACTGATTGAATTTCTGGCACTCTCCTACTTATTTGACCCTCCAGGACCAACCACGTTCTCTGAGGGTACTGAAGAGATATCATTTAATGGCAGGAAATACAAAAGAACCTGATGACTGAGCTGTCAAACCATTGCCTGAGATCTCAGCAGCTCTCTCTTGCATCCTACCTCCAAGTTTGACTAAAATAACCTCCAATGCTACAGTATCACTGAGTCTCCATAAGTTTTGATCTAACTAGGCTGAACACATTTAGGTAGCCAGTACTATACATTACTGGGCTGAGTTTCAAGTTCTTTGTTCACCATATGGAGGCAATCATAACAAGACACAAAAGCATGCAGAGTAAGGGGGGGCTGTCTCATATCTCCAATAAAATTTTGCCAAAGTGTGTCAATCTCAGCACAAGTTGCAAAGACACATAAAAAGGAAACATATTCATGAGTGCACCACAACAAGGCAAAGCTCGGATGATGTTGATACCAAAACAGAGGTCTTTGTTGGGTCTGTTGATCAAAGCAAAATTCTATAACAGATTGGCTTTGTGAAAATGGAAATAACCAGTCAAAGTAAATTTCAAAATAGATACTGGAGCTAAATACATTATCATCATTCTAAGCACGTGCAAAATTAAGATTGACCTCCCAGTACTAAAAGCAAAATCTAAGTTTTCCTCATAACACAATCACAAAAAGTAGACAGGACATAGAAAGTACGAACTCATACTGGCACAAGATATCTGTTGAAAGATATAAGATGAAGGGAAGTGGTATAACTGTCTACAAATCAGTGTTCAAAAGCTATTCTTAAAGAATCTGATGAGGCAGTTAGCAATCTGCGAGGCTCTAAGAATATAATGTATCACAGTTGCAGAGATTTCAGTGTGCCATCAAAATGCTTGCTCTGTTAGTACTAGGAGATAGAGTCTGAACTTGAGTGAATGATAAAGTGAGAAGTTATGGGCACATTCACACATCAGTTGGCTGGAGTAGCAGTTATGTTGCCATAACAAAGCCAACAGTTAAAGATTGTTAAAATCTATAAGATTCCAACATGATTATCAAATATTATCATTAGCCAATAATGACAGCTGATATGGAGGAGACCTTGACATTCAAAAATATTGTGATTTCCAAATCCAAGCCATAAATAGTTCACAGTGAGGAAAAGTCACTAAACTGAGCAACTTCTCATACCCTCCTGGTATCTGCCTAAATGGAAGACCTATTTTCAGGCTGGTAACTATCTTGAAGGTCACATTCTTACAGGAGTGGATTAAGTCCTAACATTTGTTGTCTGAAGTCTTAATTCCTTGATTTTCATACGTGTTGTAACCCAGAATACTACATATAAATAATCTTTACAAAAACGTCTCTTACTCAAAAAACTCAAAAATTAAATTTCTTTAAAAGCTAAATAAGGAGATGTATGCAATGCTTTAATACAGAAAAGAAAGTAATTTTGCATTTGTGGTCATTTTGGAAGTTCTGATTGTCCAAAGCATTCACATATTTGATCTAATGTTGTGATTCAAAACAACTTTTTGAATGTTGGACTTTTGCCATTCAGCACTGTAATATGTATCAAATTGAAAAAAAAAAAAATATCTAAGAGAGGAGACTGATGGAAAACAAGAAGTTCAAGAACAATCCAAGAAATGACATATGTATATTAGCTCATATTTATGGAGTACATCTAACTATGAAAGTTGAAGAAGATTTTGACCTAACCTTGCATTTATACTCAGAGAACAAACCGCATGTGACAGATTCTACTCATAATATTTAATGCTCTAGGGGAAAACTCAGGTACTGTGGCAGTGTGTGTTGTAAAGAACCTGAACAGACTAGAGTAGCTTTGAAAGACATTTGAGTTGTTTCTACCATTACCAGTAACTGCATAAAAATCAGTAGGAGGTCCATCATATCCTGATTTCCTCGTGAATGTGGGCATTAGCAAAAGAAAAACCAAAAAATGAACAGTACACAGTGGGATCTGATTGCTTTGCTACAGTAGAGATGTATATATCCTTCTTGGGATTTTGATGTGGTCCATTATGAGGAGGTGAGATGCATGAAATTCTCAGTCAGGGTATTCTCCTGTCACTATGACATGGTCAGAAAAATGCAATCATTTTCTCATTATGAAATATGGGAATTTTCCCATAAATTGTTTGTACATTTTATTTAAAAACTGTCAAATGGTACTTGGCTCAAGAAAGGAACAGTAGTTCCTTTGAAGCAATTCCCACTCAGCACATCAAGTTTTATCCTGTTATACAGTACACTTTTTAAAAGGAATGAAAAAAATTCAATGTAACTTAGGGAGGAAAAAATTGTGAAAAAAAAAAAATCTGTAGGAAAATTTTTAATCTTGTCCAAAACCTGAACAATTTCTCTTATTCCTCCTTACATTACAGAGTACTGTTTCAAGGGCGATTGCATTAGGCTGTTTTGTTCCCTCCTTAATTACTGTTGCATATAGTTATAAATAGCAGACAGAAGGTGAGCGGAAAATGACAAAACAAGTTTATTCTGAAGTCTAACATAAAACACTACAGGCTAAATATGTACAGGGAATTACACAAACAAGTGTTGAACTATATACACATGTTATAACAGAAGGAAAGACATTTCATACATGCAAGGAAAATCTTCCCAAAATAACTTCAGCGAAAAAGCCTACTTATCCTTAGCTAAACTAGTGATCTAAGAGGCCAGAGAAAGCAGCAGCTTTCTCTAGATGCCAGCATCTTCTTAAGGGTAGTCTTTTAGTAGCTTCACAGGCTTTAGAGGGCTTCCTGCAAGCTTCTCTTCTAATCCATCCTCTCAATCCTTTTGGCACCACTACAATGCCCAGGAATCAGTACCCAGGTAAGGCTATCTTGTCTCTGGATGTGCAGGAAATATAGATGAGTTTGCCAAGCTGCTCTGGATCCTTCCTCAGAGCAACCAGTTGTACCAGCTGGTCTCTTCAGGCACCTTCCAGGCCCATATTTCAATTATTATGTTGTCCCTTGTAGAAGATTGTCATTTCAACTCAGTGACTCACAGCAATCAACCAACCTCTTAGGCTGGATTCCTAGTACAAAATAAATGTTACAAGACTTGGACTATCAGATACAATGATGCATTGAATCTGCCATCCTCAGTTTCCATAGAGATGCCATACGGATGCCTCCTCAGGTCTGTCGGTCCCCAGCTAGAGCGACATTCACATTGAAGAAAGAAAACTGTACTAAATCTGTGCCTTGTCTACACAAGCAAAGCAGTCAGTAGGATCATTTAATATTTGTTTTCTTTTGTTCAAGACTGGAAGATCTTCACAGAGTTTTGACTATAATACAAAATAATTTTTAAAAAGCAGTCATAAACTAGCAATATGAATATGCAACACTCAAAAGCTATCCAGAAAAACCATTGCTTAATTTGACATGAATTATTAAGCTTGGAAAATGCCATACCTAAGGCAAAAAATAAAATTACAGAAGTTTCTTGAATAGGAATCAATTAGTCATTCACTAGGCTTAGACAGCCTTTGCAATGACATATCTGGACTAATTTCCTACAGTTGAATCCTCTTTCTAGATGTGATTCTGACAGATGATTGAAATAGGACCCAGGTCTGGATTGGACACATCTGATACCTTATCTGACAAAGTTTTCAGGAAAAGGACTTCAAAAGAGTTCCAGAAAATGGAGCAGAGCAAGTTAGGAATGTATTATTTTAAGGAAAAATTGTTTTCAAACTCCATCAGATTTGGTGCTAGAGTTAGTTTATGTCTTAAAGTACGAGAATTTTATCTTCAAAAAAGTGCTTACATGCTTAATATAACTGCATTCATATCTGTAAACATGAATCATCTAAAATTCCAGATTTGTACATCTATTAATATCCTGCACTTAGGTGTGAGTGATGCAGAGGAGAAGCCCCTTTTGCCACATTTAAATGCATACTTTCAGATTTGTTAAATATCTCTTCTGCTATTACAAAGAAAGGCAAATGTGAATGAAAATGAGAATGTTTGCCTTCCCTTAACCATTCATGACTTACAGATATCTATTATTTTTGCTTCCATTCACCTTCTCTGAACAAACCCAGTCATCCATTCTCTTATCAGATAGAAGCTTGACATACAACTAACGATTTTTCTCATTTAGCCCAAGACCTTGCATTTGTCTCTTAGATCTTTTTTATAATAAAGTTATCCACTACCTTTTTGGTAAGGTGCATCAAGTGACATATATTTGTGTGTGAGTTTATAACGTTACCCTTTTTTTTTCTCCTAAAATTATTTATAGGTGCCACCATTTTCTTTTGCTATAGTAGTATATCAATATCATACATTAAAAAGAAATTTTCATTCATCTGTTACAATTTGAGTCTGGGTACGTAAATTATAATTCTTTTCATTCTTTGCAAGATACATAGCTTCACATTTACTAACATCTAGTTCTAGCACTTTAAAATCTGTATGTTTCGTAATTCTTCTCATATTGATCTATACTTGATTATTTGTCTGTATTTGAATAATCCAAACATTATCATCTTACTTACTCTCTAAATCTTGCCACAAGACTCAAAATAGATCTGACCTAGGCATAGGATGAAGCCCAAGGGGAAAAAATGATCCCTGTAATAAAAGACAGCATGTTAATGCCTGCCTTTGAAGGTGCTGTAGCTTGCCAGACAGCTTTAGTTCTGACATTCAGAATTCTACTTTGCTGTGTTAATAAAATTCCTTTAACCCAGGGAGATTTTTCTGGAACACTTCCAACCAACTTCTCCCAAATATCTGAAGCAAATGCCACAACGTGCTTTCAGACTGGCTGCCAAATGGATCCTAGGAAGGGTTGCAGTCCAGTGTACAGACCTTCAGCTCACCAGCTAATGATGGACATGAGAACAACAAAATCTTCTCTCAGGTGCCTGGACACAGGGACGACACACTAACAGGGGACCAGATATTTCCCTCACTAGTCCCACAGATTCTTGATTACAGCACAAACATGGTGACACTCAGGAACCTCACTCCAAACACAACAAGGGAACTGTAATAGGGACTACATCTTTGAATTTCTCCTTCTTTTTTTTTTTTTTTTTTTTAAATGTTGATTCACCATTTGGAAAATTAGTTGCAAATAAGTATGTTTGAAATTTGCTTTTACAAAAATTTTGGAATTGGTTTTCTGAACAATATACTATTCAGGGCAAAAGCAATTATATTGTTTAATGTACATATACTAACTTTATTTTTATTTTATTATGAAACTACCTTTCCTATTTACTAGATTGTGTCTTTACTCACATTTCTGCTTTTGGCGGATATCAAAATTCAGTTAACAATGCAGAAAATTAACATTGCATATTTATATTAGTTAAAGAAAATTATTTCAAATATGCTGGATAAAAATATCAATACTGACTGTGCATTTTGAAGTTACTAATTTATTTTAGAAAAAGTTGATGATCCTTCAGACAAGAGAACTAACTATTCTTAGACCCTCAAACCTATTTTTAAATCCTACAAAAAAGGGGTAAAACATAACGTTTCCTAAAATTACTTTTATTATATTTTTGTCTCCTAAACAGCTTTTCAGTTTCCACTCAGTTATTTAAAAATTTCAAAAAACCTGACCACATTGAAGTCAAATTAGTACAGTGTCCAAAAAAAAGGGTACAGCTCTCCAAAGTAGACATTTTTTCCCACTTTCTTTTCAGACACTGAACTAATGATTTCTCCTGGTTTAGCAATCTGATTTACTTTAAAGATGTGCTCCTTTTTACTCAAGTTATTTAAACAGATTATTGGAAGTTATGTCTAAACATATGCTGTCATGGTTTCAAGTTTAAGTTTTAATATGTTTGCATTTACAAGGAGAGATGTATCCAAAGGCAGTCAAATTGCAGTAAAACACATATCTTAAATAAATGATTAATTTATTCTGTTCCAGAGTCAGCAGTTAAAACGCAGACTTGCAATCAGTAGTGCATGCACAGTGATGGCAAGACCATTTTGTAGGACGGCCTCAGTCATATATCAGCATCCCTAATGCCAATCTAGACACTAAAAATATTTTAGTGAACATATTTAGCTTTAGAGGATATCTGGTTTACAGATCAGCTCAGTTAGTTCTGTAAAAGATAAGCTATTTATTTAAAGATCAAAGAGTGTGATTAAAACAAAGCCATCACGCCAGTTTTTTAAGAGACCCTGGAAATTGTCGTCTGAGAAATAGTTGCTAATACTGCCAACTCCTAAATTTAGTTATTTCAGAACAGGTAGTTACTTTTTCCAAAATTCAAGCATAATGTGGACTTCTTGCTTGGAACTTTATTTTGATGTACAAAAGCACTCAGACAGCAAATACCAAGACTGGAAAAGAAACTAGGACAGGAACACTGAAAAAATATAATTCATTTTAACAGTAGGTGTTTTGTCCTCATTTATTCTCCTCCAAGTCCATAATATTAAGAAGAAACAGCAGAAATCAAATGTGTCCTAAGAAAGGCAATTTAAAGGACAAGTAGCAAGGTGTTCATTCTGTTGAAATGAAAAACTGATTTATTATTTGCAACGAAGGATGATCACATTATAAAAGTGCGATATAGAGTCCCCAGAAATAAATAATCAGATTTAGGAAACAAAAAAATTAAGCTATGGACATTTGTTCCTTGATTGCTCAGTACAAGGTATTCCACTGTACAGTATAGATGACTCAGCACATAAAACCATGGCCAAATGTGAGTTGTAAAGTTGAACCACGAGCCCTTTGTTTACTGCAATAGCAACCGGCATGAGTGTGTCACTTCCTAGTCCAAGCATGGTGAAAGCAAATCACAATCGCTGTCTCACGAGGCTTCTTTGGAGTTGTTGAAAACAGACATTTCAGCCACTAACAAAATGCCATGGCAGTGTAACGCAGAGTGGCCTTGGAGACGAGTAGTATGACTGTGAGAAATCAAGATTTTAGTTTCTGTTTCTTCCAGAGAGTGGTTCTTCAGCAGCTGCAGAACTCACCTTGATATCATGCAGGTGTATTGATTTGGTGCCTACAATGACAGCAAGGGAAGTGCAAGTGATTCTGTAGCCCAAAATCTGCCTGTTGCAAAATGGGAGGGGAGAGGGGAGCAAATCAATGCACTTATTTCCCCTTTAAAAATTGCAAAGGGTTGAATTTGAAACAGAATCATATGTCTACCAAATAGTTTATTAACTTATCTATTATAGCAAAGAGCTATTACTAACTGGCAAATAATTGTCCTATCAGCCCATCCATTATGGCAGTGAATGTTCAGTTTGTACAACTGAATCCCCTTTCTGCTTGGGCATGTAGGAAAGTCAACATGGGCATGTAGGAAAATCAACCTTCAAAAGGGTGATTTGAACAGTTTCATCCCCTCATGTCAGATCAGAGGTAAGAAGCCACTACCTTTATTTATTATCACAGTATTTTTCTGCTTGACCAAGAACCAGGTGGTGCTCACCCTACTCGTGTAAAACAAAGCACGTTTCTCTCCAAGGATGTTGCACTCCATCACCCAAGAGGACACATCCACCCTCTTCCTGCAGGAGCACCTGGAACCTGGACCATGTAATATCGAGCACACCAATGCAGAGATGGGATTCTTAGGGCTGGGTGCCTGCTCTGGCAGACCAGAACTGGCCCCCCAGAAACCAGCCCTGCCTGGATATTGCCTCACTGTGTCTGGCAGGGATCAAGGGGCTAGGTACAGAACTGCACAGACACGACCAAGCTGCTCCTGCTGGTGCACGTGTTGCCGGCAAAGGCACCTCTCTACCTTCTCAGGCCAGGCATTCGGCTAGTTAAAACCAACCTGCCATGTTTGCTGAGGCAAAACAGATGTATTGTTAATGCCCTGTGGAGTCATTATCCAAAAATTATGGTGCCACTTCAGAGGCAGGGTTCACATGGATAGCAAAGCTTTGTGGTCACTGGAAGGAGAGACACTCAAGACATGTTGAATAATACTAAGTAGGATAGAATACAAAAGCTTAACTTTTGTTACCCTGAAAGCAAATGAGTATAATTTCAGGTGCCTCATGGAATTGTTTTCTTATGCCTTGCATTGGACATATGGCCCAGAGAGACACTCTGCTCCCACGTTGCACATGGAGTCAAGGATAGCCCTGGATGTTCAGTGACACTTAGCACCCAGCTTGCTGTAGCTCACATGTTGAGGTCCTGGCAAGCTGAGAAAAAGCTTGAAAGAAAGCTGTGATCCTAGAATAACAAAAGCAGCATCTTCTAGTACATCTATATACAGTGGAAAAGGGAATGACACAGATATCCCTCACCCTGTAAAACCCCAACAAGTAAGCCTGTGTGACACAGCAGAGCTAAGCAAATCAACAGCCTATGTCCAAGAGAAATTTAGTTATATTTGTGCAGCTCTCTGCCCAAACCATGAAGCCCTGCATCCCAGTATGACCAGATGGCTGAGAGTAGTCTGCAACCACCAAAGCCTTTACACACACTTGTTTTAATCATGCTGATGAGATAAGTTCTCCTCAGATTTTAAAGAGCTTCAAATTTGTCTATATTTCCTGTATCTGCCACTTATCTTTTCACAAGACTATTCCCCCATGCCCTCCAAGGGCTAAATCCATTAAAATATGCAGATGGATTGAACTGTTTCTCTGATATTTTATTTTCAAGGAGACTGCAGTCCCAGGTCACCCTGTAGCCATGGATATTCCAGGTTACTGGTGAGCACAGTTTTATGTGATAATGAAGATACCTCTGTTTGTCCAGAGACACTCTCAAATAATGGAAATCAACACAGATCCTCATTCAATAAAATAGAAATTGTCACCATTTTGCTGTGCTTCCGCCAGAGCAACATATGGTAGCACAGCTGACAAATATAATCTTTTCCTTTTTTTTTTTTTTTCCATTTCACATGCACATTTCATTTTGTAGAATACTAAGACTTTACATAAATTGCCTTTTAACCCCTTGCAGTCACAGCACTCGCTTCTTCAGCTCCCTCGAGCTTTCAAATATTTGAAAGATGAAGTTACAATGTAACAGTCAGGGAACAGTTTCTACCTTCAACATGTAGCCTACTTGCCCTTTTCACAAGGAAAATCTGCTCTTTTTTTATTTCTCTCCCACCCAAACTTTCTTTTTAGGCAGTATACTGTATAGTATATATACTAGATATATAGAGTATACTGTATAAACAGTATACTCTAGCTATATGAAAGCTTACTGATATAGTAAACTGATACTCAATTCACTTGCTGCTTCTTTAGGTGTTTTTCAGTGCCATAAGCCAAGTCCCACATGCCCTTTGACTTTACACTGATGTGACTCATTTACACTGGTTGTAACAATTTGATTGTGTAAAACTGAACAGTGTCCACTTTGAGGTGCCAGGTTAAGATACTTTATTTGTTTATCATTATGTCCGCACCAAGATCAACTTCTTCCCATTCGGGTACAAGAACCTTCTTGGTGCTTGGTGGCCTTCTCTGAAGTGGGAGACTCCTCCAAGGAGTCCTGCATCTAGAGGAATCTCCTGGGCTTTCCTTACCCTTCATCGGAACTGATTCCTTCCTTTTATTCATGCTGGTTTTCAGCCCTTGTCCAGCCATCCAGGAGATAGACTATGAAAGTTGCATCCGTAATTGTCATGGATACAAGTAGAGTTGTTCACTTGAGTTTGACAAGGGGAGGGAGGTGTCTTTGTGTCTTTGCTTTTTCACGGGACTTTTTGGCATCCAGTAATAAGACTCAGGGCTGCAGAGGGCATAAGCAGGGAGAAGGTATTCACACTGCCTCACTGTAAGAAGTAACTATTTTTGTGTAAGTTTGCCTAAGCTAATTTACTTCCACTCTGAACCACCCTATTGAGGATCCTTTCTCTCTTTGCTAAACCTACAGGGAACCCAAAGAAACTAGCACCTAATTTCTGTCTTGTACAAGGAACCTGAAGCTGAGTTAAATGAATGCCCTCTAACAAGGGTGGCTCCATTCAGAGACAGCATTTGTGTATGGGGACTTAGAGGACTCTGAAATGGCCCAGTGTGACTGGAAAGCAGAGAAGCTCACTGTAAGGTAAACCTGCTTGTTCTAAGGAGGATTATTTACAAAGAATAAAACTTCTCATTTGTTTGGTTTAAAGTCAAATTAACCCCAATTACAAGTGACTTTGTTGGTATATCTTTGCATGCATTTGCAATGTAATGTCTTGACACAGATACAGCATGAATCAAAGCTCTGACCACTTCTTAAACACATTGCATCCAATTTGTGAGCAGAAAAGAAAAACCTGCTTTTCGCAAATGTCATTTGCTTCCTGACAGTTTGCAAAAGCACACTCCAACAAACAGTTGCTTTTAAAGACTGAGAGCACCTGCACAAGCTAAAAGGGAAGAGTGGGGGTTGAATCACAAAATTCTGACATGCATGCTAAGTATTCCACAAACAAAGGCTAACACCACACACTACAGGGCTGCCAATACGAAGTGCAACAAAAAAATATGAAGGGAAGTCTACAACAGGCTAAAATCAAGAGTCAAATATGGCTTAGCCACTAATCCAGATTAAGTCAGTTTTATATTCTTTTCTCTACTCAAGTACTAGGCAGCAGCAGCAGCAGCATCTCATCAAACAGGATGGGGAGCTTTGGGCTGACTCAGTGTGTCTGTTCTTATGAAGTGTTGATACTTTGAGATACCTGAAAACCTGTTCATTACTCGGATTTTAAACTGACTACAGGTAACTTTTGCCTGGAGTAGGAAGGTCTCTGTCACAATAAAACACAGCCTCACTAATGGCAATAAACATCAAAATATTAGACACTATCTGAAGTGACTCATTTTAAGGGGAAAAATATTGTTGCAGAAGCCTTTGATTTTCACTTTAATAAGGGTTTCGGAACTTGCCCTTTTGTTAGCTGACATATCTTGAGCATTTGCTTACTTTTTATGTTGTTCATTTTACAGACTGATACTTTCATATTATATCTAAACAAATTATCAGATCCCACCTCCATGAAAAACTGTATCATATTTTATTACATACTGTAAACAAAACCTTTGGGGGAAGAGGCACATTACGTCTTTTACAAATCACTGCATTTTTCCAGATGTATGGTATGTTAGAAAACTGACACAAAAGATGTGAATTGAGTTAACGAGCCCAGCTATCTTTCCACCAAAATGGGCTGTTAGTTCATTTGAATAACTTTGACCTTTTCTGTTTATTGTCTTTCTAAAAACACAACAAAAACAAAAACAAAACATGAACCCAAAAAAAAACCACACACACACAAAAAAAATCCACAGCCAATCATTATGATGACCACAAGTCTACTCAGGCACCTTGACAGCTGAATCACCATCTCACATCAAGAGATTTAGCCTTGGGCATCTGGCTCAGCTGACACACATTAGTTGGTCCTTTTTACACATTAAATGTCTTTACAGTTTTCATATTTCTTCTGTTTTTATACTCTCCAGCTCTGCATTGTTGTAGAAGGAGATAGCTAAGATACATACTGCACAATGAACACCATTAGCACCTTGCAATTCTTTATTGTCTTTAAGAAAGAGCTAGACACAAGGGGGATGCTTCGATTTCAAAAACACCCGAAAACTACATGTACCATATATTTGGACAAGAACAGAATGAAAATAACAAACTGATAAAAGCCTAGAATTATGCAATTCCCTGGAGAGTTTCCCTTTTAGTCAATCTGCAGGAAAGAAAAAATGAGGTAAAAGCTGAAAGGGCATTATGTCATCTCCCCCCTGTACTTTGCATTCCCAACCTTTTGTTGCCTGGTGCTTTGGAAGAACTCTTTTTTTCCTAATGAGATGGGAAAAAAACCCTTTTGGGATGCAGAAAGATTTACACATGGGCCTGATTCAGCAACCTGACTCACTTCACATGGGAATAGTCCCAACTGGTTTCATCTTCTAGTTACGACTTCAGTGATAGCCACTTTAGCTGATTTACTCATGCAAACAAACATTATTCCAAGTGAGCAGAGACTGTAGACTGGAAATTTCCCCCTCTGAGCTATGGCCAAATGGAATAGAAAATGGAGGAAGGCTGAAATGTGGGCACCGAAAGTTATTTTTCAAGGCCAAGCTCCAGGGAATTTTTCAATATAGTCAGAAATCTATTTAGCAGTCTCTTTGCATGTTAAAATCTTTGGAAGGAAAATGTCACTTTTCTTAGATTCTACCTCCTTGCCAAGATTTGTATATCAGGAAGAAGAAAGAAAACATAGCAGACAGAAATAAATGAAAACCCTAATGCATCATCTTGGTCCAGCCACGTTTCCCAACTGTAATCATTCAGGTTTTTCTGACCATTGAAGATCTTTTACACTTAAACTCACACCAAATCTTTCCTTTCTCTTCAGTGCCGTATTCTTCGTATCCATACCTATGTCTTTTGCAGTCAAAGCTGGAGACTGCAAGACACAAAGTGCCTTGTGGTTTTGATTAACTGAATTAATTAACAAATACAAATACCAGCAATAAGGCTGGTAAATCTGTTTACCTGTGTTTATTAATTTAGACAGAAGGAAAACTGCCTTCTAGTTCTTGAGAGTTGATATCACATCCAACCAGTGTGGTTGCATCTTGGA
>NW_020956206.1:87488-89175 GCF_003031625.1 Empidonax traillii
AAAAAAAAAAAAAAAAAAGTAAGAAGAAGAAAAAAATTTGCAAGGTTGCAAGAGAAAAGTATTAGAGCTTCAATAAAAAGCAACAGCATGTCTGTGCTAGGGCAGGAGGGAGAATAGTGCTCCGTCTCTCTCACAATGCACCATTGCTGGAGGTTTCCCAATCTCCAACTCTGTGCATCAGGGCACTGATCTCAGTGGTCCATAACCCTAATCATGACTCTGAATAAAAGGGTCCAGAAAGCTGTTCTGGGCTGTACTGTTGAAATGAGGATTTATTGCATCTCTTGATATTACTATTCAATTAACATATCCATTGCATGCCCATTGTCTCCCACCAAGCACCTCAAAGGACTTCACATAACACTATTCAACGTAATCTATCAGAATCTGAACAGATCCTAAAGAGAACTCATCAACATTTTCTGAGTTTTAGTATTTCAGTCATACTTTTTCAATTATGTTTCTATTTTATATGAAAGATGTGGATAATATAAAAACAAACCACAAATTTTTGGTTTTAACTGTTCCAGGTTTAACTTTCCTCTTAGATAATTGGAAAATACTTCCCTAGTAAAGCATTTCTAAAAATCAACAGTGTATTTTTTTTGACAGCATGATGACAAAATTACAAGATATTCAGTCCAGGGCAGGGATAAATTACCTTATTTTTCTAATGAATTCTACTGCCATTTTCCAACTCGATATGATTGCCAGAGAGAACTTAGGCAAAATAAATATATAGAGAGTAAAATAAGCCATACAGACATCAGGGGAGTATTTTTCAGTCACCACTGGAATCTTATTCAAATATTTAAAATGAGAAGACCCAAATTATCAGCCAAATCCAACTACAGGAAATACATGAGACTTCATTAACAGCTGTGACTGTACATTTGTAATAACTTTCCCCTGTTTCATATACATCCAGGTTGTTCTTCTCCCAGTTTTAACACCTCTGCAATACCACACCGCTGCCTCCCTCTTGCTTCAGCCTCAGCAGGAGAAGCTTCCCCACCCGGCACTGCAGGGACCACCACCAAGGGTAATTGAATTTCCATGCCTATTCAGCCCCGGGTCTGCATGCTGACGCTGCCAGCAGCCAGCTCCGGTTTGTCTCCGCAGAGCACTCGCCACTGCAGCATTGAGGGCTGCAGCCAAGGGTCGACGGGGTGGTTCTCCTGGGGGGAAAGTATCGAGGAATAAGTAGCTTAACCAGGATAACCAAGACATTGCAGAAAGGCTCTTCGCTAGACATTGTATGAACTATCTGGCTACTAGTGACTTCAGCTCACTTTAAGTCTGAAGGATACATCTGAGGGACCACGCATTTATTTTTGGTTTCTATGAACCATTTACTCGTTTTTGTGTCGCTCGTCCCTGTGCGAACACACACGCACAATTACATTTTCTTTTCTATTTTCATTGACCTGCCAAAAGATAATCTAGAAATTTAAAAGAGCACTGCCATCAGGACAGTCAAGTGATTCACACTCAACAGTGATGTTTAAAGTTTAGCCCGGTAAACACATACTGTAACTGCTAAGGAAAAGCATTTGGTGCAGATGAAAAGGGACGTCTTTCTTCCCCCTTATCACCATGGCTAAATATCCTCTTTTGTAAAACAGTTGAGCTGTTAAGTTCTATGCTAAGGCACGTACACACTTTGGAAAGGTAATTTGAAAGCGAG
>NW_020956206.1:89196-93619 GCF_003031625.1 Empidonax traillii
AGTTTAGCCCGGTAAACACATACTGTAACTGCTAAGGAAAAGCATTTGGTGCAGATGAAAAGGGACGTCTTTCTTCCCCCTTATCACCATGGCTAAATATCCTCTTTTGTAAAACAGTTGAGCTGTTAAGTTCTATGCTAAGGCACGTACACACTTTGGAAAGGTAATTTGAAAGCGAGTTGAGCCATGACAAATAGGGACAGCTGGCCTAATTGAATCATTTGATCTAAGACAGCTCAACTTGGTTATCCTCACTGCAGCCCACATTGATATTAGCGAGTGAATCATTAGCCATGAAATCATGTCGACTTTCCCGATGCAGCGTTCTTGACATGACAGGGAACGCAGTCTGCCTTTCATTACAGCACCAATGAGTTCTTCAGTCTGTCATGAAGGGAGGGAAAAAAAAAAAAAAAAAAAAAACACCACAAAGAAAAAAGAAACAGTGCTTTGAAAACTTTTAAGCTCAGCAACAGAAAGTAATTTGCTCCTCCATACATCATGGAGCAGCTAAAGAAGGAAAGACCCTTTCTGGTGGGTCTCAGGTTACCTGTCAGCCTCAGCAGAGAGCTGGCGTGGCTCAGCCTCGCTCAGCTGCCTGTGGCAGGCATAGTCTGCCGTGAGACAACGGGTGACCATTTAGTAGCTATTTCCTTATTTCCTAGGGCTTAATTCCTTTCCTTGTGTTTGTGAGGATGAGAGAGCCCGCAGTGTCATACGCATTTGCACAGGCTGCTTCTAGGAGTAACTTCTTATATCATAAATCCTTTGTAGATTAATTAATAGCAGACTAGAGCTGCATCTTTAGCATTTGGACCACAATTTTTGGCTATTTTAAATGCTAACTGGACTGCTCTTAATCTAATTCACATCTCAGACATCATAGCACAAAAATAATCACCACAGTTATTTTCCGAATATCTCCAAGGCATTTAGGAAGAGATACCAGTCTTTAAAGTCCTTCCTTGATTTGCAAACTAATGGGCTCATCCAGCTGCCTTTGAAGGAAATAGAAATTTTCTATGGGAACAGAGCCAAAGCCAAATCCCAGGCTCTTTTAATAGGCATAGGTGGAAAAAATTACCTGGTGGTTTAGGTCGGGTTATTGGTGGCATGACCAGACAAACATCATTTGGGCAAAACTAGGAGCCTGATGAAATTTGTAAAATGTCCAACTAAGGAAGAGTGACAGAAGCAGAGAGGTGTTTTTGTAAGTCAGAGAGACTTGCCAGCACTGGATAGGGATGAGATTCAGACCTTGGAAAAGAGAACTACCACATCTTACCTTGCCAACAGTGGTCTAAATGGTGTAACTGCAATCTACCAGAGAAAGCAGCAGAAAAAAAGGAATAAGCACAAGGGCAGGGGTATTTATAAATCAAATCGGAGTGATCCTAAAGACAAAGCAAAGCAAACTGCAAGCCTGAAAAGATACGAGAAAGTCTGATAAAGGCCTAAAAATCTTATTTTCTTTGTGGGGGGTTGCTCAATAGGGGTTTTTCTTCCATTCCAAATATGAAAGATAGGTGCAAAGGTTTCATTTAAAAACCTGTTTCCCTGTAATAAGTGGCTATCACTTTAGTAAGCAGGACTCTTTCCATCCCAAGTGTGGAGTTACATTCTATGTCATGAAGGTTGGGAAGTGATCATTATTTACCAGAAAGGGAAAACCTTGCCATCTTGCCTTCTGGAGAGATGGAAATATAATAGTATCAAAGGGGTAGGAGCTAATCAACATAGAAATTAGATGTACGGAAGGGGCATAGACTTTTTTTCGAAGAAATAAAATGGTGAGAAATTTTTAAGTCATTGATACCAATGTTCTTCTCAATTTTTACATTAAAATAACTTTGTCAGGGTGATTCAGCTTCAGGGCAGAATTTCTGTTCTGTACAAATCACCTAATGCTTAGGAAACTCATCTGGCTGAGTTAGTGTCCTAGCTGCTTGGTTATAATGGAGAAGTAACCCTTAATTGAGCTGTTTTGTGTGAATAACTATATAAATCATAGAGAAGGCAGCTATTTGTCTATTCTGGTGATTAGACTAATCACCTGGGAAGTGGGAAACCTGTGTTCAGGCCTCCCCTGTGCCAGACAAACCATGTTTACACTTCAAGTATATCCCTGCGGTGTTTCAGAGTGTGGGGGTAGACAGGCACACGGGCTCGGGAAGTGTTCCCGGTGCTGGACCTGAATTCGTAAGTCCTGCACAGGTGCTGTGCTGCAGCCAGCAATCCCAGGCTCTGATCAGCAAATCTCCAGCCATCTCGGTCCGGGCAGAGATGCCAAAACTCAGGTATATCTGCCTGCCATACCCCACCGCACACATAAAAGCAAGATCAGCTCTATGGAAAACCACTTCCAAGAGATGTGTCTTAAAAGCCTCCGGAATTGGAGCTACCACATTTCCCATATGTAATCTGTCCTGTGCTTATCCATTCCTCTCGTTAGAAAGATTTATTCACTCTGCAGCATGTGTCTCAGCTGTTGAACAGCTTGAAGACTGTTGTATTTCCCCTCAGTTTTTCAAATGAAGATGAAGACATCCCTTACTTTCCTAGCTACTTGGCAAAATAGGGCTGAGGTAGGTTTGTAAATCTAAGTTACGCATTTTTAAAATGGTTTGTTGTACTGAGGTAGAAAAAGATAACATAGACCCACCAAGTTTAGGAAAGGGATTTCTTTTTCAACTGGTGCAAATCAGTTACCAGTTTTCTGCCATTGCTCACACTTTCTAGCGACTGATTAGCTGATGTAGCATATTTGTCAGGATGATCATTTGTCTGCAAGAAAGGCACAAAGATTATATGTAGGTCAGCCCAAATGTGTGGCAATGAAACTTTCATAGCATCATTGTCTTGCATTCAGTAGATGTCAACATGCCACAGAAAAGATGGTTCTGAAGGATTTTATTAGTTCTGAAGTTTTTCATTAGCAGTGTACACGTGCATGTCGTAAAATATGTCAGATTCTTCTATTTCCTAGGGAGAGGAAAACATATATACTTCAGAAATTTCTAGTATGGTCTCAGATGCCTTTTTTAAAACATCAGGAAAGTGACAGTCGCTCTCCTGAGCTCTCCCAAAGCAACTTACACACAAAACTTTTATGTTTGGAAAATAGATTTCCTGCCTTTCTAAAACACAGAGCAAGACCATTTTTTCATTTCGGACTGTTCAGATGGTGGTAGACCAAAAATCTATCCAAAATCTCATGACTATTTCTTTCTCTGAGCAGTAGTACAGTGCACACAACCAGCTGCAAGAAAAAACATTTCTCTGTCAACCCTTTCAGATTGACTGCTGAAGGAACCAGAATTTGGGCTAGTAAATGGTGAATGAGATGTCTAGCCTGCATGGATCACCTCACAATTATCTATATAAAAGCTTTTGTGGGTACATGAACACAATTGTACCTTTGTAACACAGCTGTATCTCCTACTCTTGCCAACTCCAAGCATTCAAGCCACAGTCATAAGACTGGCTGAAAATGAATAAATTTTAAGTATACCTAAATACATATTTTGACTATAGTAAAGAAAAGTGATGAACCTTCAAATGAATGAAATGGTACAATTGTTATTGATCTTTTTGTAGATGTCATTCAAGAGCAACTCCATCAATCCAGCTTGGCCAGCTAACCTCCTGCTGATTTTTCACCAGTATAAAAGCAGAAAGTAGATAAGGATATTCCCTTCATGTATATGCTGCACAACTTTTCTAAAGCTTGATAAGATTCCATTTGTTTCATTTTTCCACCCAAAAAAAAAATTGAAAAACAACAGGCATTAATTTTCTGTACTTTTCTCCCCTCCTTTCATAGAATCATAGAATCATAGAATAAATTGGGTTGGAGAAGACCTCCAAGATCATCAAGTCCAACCCCTGATCCAACTCCAATTACTATAGCATGGCACTAAGGGCCACATCCAATCTCTTTTTAAAAACCTCCAGGGATGGTGAATCCACCACCTCTCTGGGTAGGCCGTTCCAATGCCTGATTACCCTCTCTGTAAAGAATTTCTTCCTAACACCTAACCTAAACCTCCCCTGGCAGAGCTTGAGCCCATGTCCCCTTGTCCTATTGTTGTTTGCCTGGGAGAAGAGACCAACCCCCACCTGGCTATAACCTCCCTTCAGGTAGTTGAAGAGAGTGATGAGGTCACCTCTAAGCCTTCTCTTCTCCAGACTAAACAACCCCAGCTCCCTCAGCCTCTCCTCAGAGGACTTGTGCTCAAGTCCCTTCACCAGCCTCGTTGCTCTTCTCCAGCCCCTCAATATCCTTCCTGAACTGAGGGGCCCAGAGCTGAACACAATACTCAAGGTGTGGCCTCACCAACGCAGAGTACAGGGGAAGGATCACTTCCCTGCTCCTGCTGGCCACACTGTTCTTGATGCAGGCCAGGATGCCATTGGCCTTCTT